>NW_012267237.1:18193766-18215424 GCF_000151885.1 Dipodomys ordii | reverse complement strand
CTGTCCCTCAGCTCTTCAGCTGAAGGCTAGCGCTCTACCACTTGAGCCACAGCGCCACTTCCAGCATTTTTCTTTTTGCTTATGTGGTGCTGAGGAATCGAACCCAGGACCTCGAGCATGCAACATAAGTGCTCTACCACTGAGCCAACTTCCCAGCCCCTCAAGATTGTTTTGATTTGCATTTCTTTTATGTCTAGGGAGGTTGAGCATTTCTTCATGTGTCTATTCCGTATTGGCCATCCCTCTTTCCTCTTCAAAGAAGTTTGTTTTTAAGTTTTTAGCCCACTTATTTATTGGGCAGTCGTTCTTTAAGTATTTGTTGTTGGGAGATTTAATTTTTTGAGTTCCAGGTATATTTTAGATATGAGACCTTGTCCATTTTATGGCTATTGAAGATCTTCTCCCAATCTGTGGGCTTTCTATTGCTCTTACTAGCTATGTCCTTTGACATGCAGAAGCTCTGCAATTTCATGCAATCCCATTTGTCCAACCTTTCTTTGATTTGTTATGTTACTGGGTCTCTAGTAAGAAAATTTTGACCTGTGCCAAGGAGACCTAAGTTTTCTCCTATTCCATCCTGTAATATTTTCAGAGTGTCTGCTTTAACTCTGAGGTCTTTGATCCGTTTCGAGTTGATTCTGGTGCAGGGTGATATATAAAGATCTAGCTTTAATTTTCTACAAGTGATTAACCAATTTTGCCAGCACCATTTACTGAAGAGGCTGACTTTCTTCTATTCTATTTTTTTAGCTCCCTTATTGAAGATTAGGTGGCTATAGGTCTATGGGTTCATTTCTGGGTTTTCAATTCTATTCCATTGGTCCTGAGGTCTGTTCTTGTGCCAATACCAAGCTGTTTTGATTACTATGGCTATGTAGTAGAGTTTGATATTTGGTATTGATACTCCTTCAGGCGTGTTCTTTCTGTGAATGATCGTTTTTTGCTATTCGGGGACTTTTATTGTTCCTCTTCTACTTCCTTGAAGAATGAGGCTGGAATATTGATAGGTATCACATTGAATTTGTGGAAGCCTTGGGATATATTGCCATTTTCATGATGTTGATTTATCCAATCAAGGAGCAAGGGAGGTTTGTCCACTTTCTGTTTTGGTTTCCTTTATCAGGTTTTTAATTTTTCGTCATAGAGGTCCTTCACTTCTTTGGTTAAGTTAATTTCTAGATACTTTATTTTTTGTGGGACTATTACCAATGGAGTTGCTTTCCTGATTTCAGCCACATTTTTCTCATTGTTGGAATACAGAAAAGCAATTTATTTCTGAGGGTTAAAGAAAAGCAATTTATTTCTGAGGGTTAATTTTATACCTTGCTACTTTGCCAAAGTTTTGAATTAGTTTGGGTGATTTGGGAGTGGAGTCCATGGGATTCCTTAAATATAAGACCATGTCATCTGCAAAGAGGGCGAGTTTTATTTCATCTTTCCTTTTATGTTTCATTGTGTCTTATTGTTGTAGCTAGGCATTCTAATACTAAATTGAAGAGAAATGGAGATAGTGGGCATCCTTGTCTCATTCCTGAGTTAAGAGGAAATGGCTTTAGTTTTTTTACCATTAAGTATAATGCTGACTGTAGGTTTGTCATATACAGCCTTTATTGTATTGAGGAATGTTCCCTGGATTCCTAATATTTCCAGAGCCTTCATCATAAAGGGGTGTTGGATCTTGTCAAATGTTTTTACTGCATCTATTGATATAACTATGTTGTTCTTATCCTTGCTCTTGCTGATATGATGAATTATGTTAATGGATTTGCGTATATTGAACCAGCTTTGCATCCCTGAAATGAATCCTGTTTGATCGTGGTGTATGATTTTTTGGATGAATTCTCTTGAAGTCGATTGTCCAAAATTCTGTTGAGAACTTTTGCTTCAATGTTCATCAAATAAATGGGTCTATAGTTCTCTTTCTTTGATGAGAACCTGCCTGTTTTTGGGATGAGGGGTATGATGGCCTCATAGAATGAGTTTGATAGTGAACTTTCTCTTTCAATTTCATTGAAGACTTGAAGGAGTATTGGTGTGAGCTCTTCTTTGAAGGCTTGTAAAATTCTGCTGTAAATCCATCTGGTCCTGGACTTTTCTTAGAAGGGAGGTCTCTTATTTCTGTTTCTATTTCACTGCTTTATATGGGCCTGTTAACATGGTTTAACCCATCTTAGTTTAGTTTCAGCATGTCAGTATTTCCTAGGAAAAAGTCCATTTCTGTCTAGTTCTCAAACTTATTAGCATAAAGTTTTGAGAAGTATTCCCTTATAATGTTTTGAATCTTGGTTGTTTCTGTGGTGATGTTTCCATTCTCATCTCTGAGTTTATTTATTTTGGTGTGTTCTCATCTTTTTCTGGTAAGATTTGCTAAGGGTCTGTCAATTTTGTTAATTGTTTCAAAGAATCAACTCTCTGTTTTATTGATAATTTCTATAGGTTTTTTTTATTCTAATTCATTTAATTCTGCTTTAACTTTAATGATTTCTTTCCATCTGCTGAATTTGGGTTTATCTTGCTGCTCTTTTTCAAGGAAGGTCAAACGTCTCATTAAATTGTTGGTTTCAGATCTCTCCAATTTGTTGATTTAGGAACTCAGAGCTATAAACTTGCCTCTGAGTACTGCCTTTGCTGTGTTCCTGAGGAGCTGGTAATTTGTGTTCATTTTTGTTGAATATCATGAATATTTGAATTTCCTTTCTAATCTCTTCCATGTTTCAACATTGTGTTGTTCAGCCTCCATATGTGACAAGACTTTCTTTACTGGCTTTTGGTGTTGAGTTCTTATTTTATTCCCTATGGTCTGAGAGAACAGAAGGTATAACTTCAATGTTTCTGAATTTGGACAGGTTTGCTTTGTGACCTAAAATGTGGTCTATTTTGGATAATGTTCCATGTGCTACTGAGAAAAATGTGTATTCTGATGCTGCTGAGTGAAATATTCGGTAGATGTCTGTTAAATCCAATTGATCTATGCAGTTGTTTATGACTGTGGTTTCTCTGTTAAGATTTTGCCGAGTTGATCTATCTAGTGGTGATAGTGGTTTGTTAAAGTCTCCAACAATTAATGTCTTTGGATCTATGTGAGACTTGAGGGAAAGTAGTGTTTCTTGGATAAATTTGGGTGCCCCATTGTTTGGTGAATAGATATTTATTATTGTAATATCTTCCTGAAGGAGAGATCCCTTAATTACTATGTAGCAACCTTGTTTATTTCTTCTCACTAATTTTAATTTGAAGTCTATTTTATCTGATATTAGGATTGCAACTCCTGCCTGTTTATGGGAGCCATTTGCTTGGTAGATTTTGTTCCAGCCTTTCATTTTCAAAATGTGTTCCTTTTTATGAGTAAGGTGTGACTCTTGAAGGCAGCAGATAGAAGTATCTTGCTTTTTAATCCAACTAGAAAATTTATAGGAAACTAGAAAAATTATAGAGTTAAGTCCGTTAATGTTCAGAGTTAGGACTGAGAAGTGTTTGGGAGTTCTTGCCATGTTATCCACCTTCTTGGGGGCTGCGGCAACTGGGTTCTTCCTATTCTTGAATTCTCAGTTTGGGTGAGGTTTCTTGTCCTTTATTGTGATCTCATAGTTTTCTATGTGTAGGACATCTTTAAGTATCTTTTGTAGAGCTGGTTTGGTGGAGATATATAGTTTCAGTTTTTCTTTGCTATTGATGGTTTTGGTTTGACCTTCGGTTATGGAGGAGAGTTTAGATGGGTACAGTATTCTTGGTTGATAGCTGTTTGTTTTTAGGGCAGGGCATACATTGCTCCAGGCTCTTCTTGCTTTAATTGTCTCTGCTGAGAAATCTGAGGTGATTCTAATTGGTTTCCCTTTATAGGTGATTGACCTTTTCTCCTTGACAGCTTTAAGGATGTTTTCTTTGGTCTGAATTGATCCTGTGTGGATTATAACGTGACAGGTGGGAAGACCTGTTCTGGTCTGGTCTATTTGGAGTTCTAAAAACTTCTTGTATCTGAATAGGCCTACCTTCTGCATGTTTGGGAAGTTCTCCAAATAAAATGATCCTATTCAGTTTGAACTTCATGGAAGTTGAAAAAATCATATCAACTGTAGTGCAATTGAAAATATAATAAACTTCAATTGTAATAAATGGCCATTAAAATTATATTTAAGTAATTGCACACACATTGTAAGAAAACACTAAGAGTTGTTTCAAGTATATTTAAATTCAAAACTTTTTACTTCTTTTGTGGTTACTAATGTGAGAAAACCAAATTAACCTTCAAATTAAGAGACTTAGTATTGCTGATGGTATCGATGGTTTTATTCCAGTCCTCTTTTTATACACTGCAATAGAAAATAATAAATATGTATTCTGCATGTGGTGGTACATGTCTGCCTAGATATTTAAAGGCAGAGATTGGGCAACTGTGACTTCAAAGCACCCCAGGAAGAAAGACATTTATGACTCTTCACTTCTACCAATGACCTGGATTGGTGGTTGGTGGAAGCTATCTCAGCTACGGGGAAGCACTGTAACTGGACAGAATGCTGCATGTCAGTCATCCCCAGGGACATAGGGAAGTCCTCTTAGGAGGATCACAGTAAGAAAGAAACTAACACATAAATGGACTGAAGGCATAGCTTTAGTGGAACACATGACTAGTAAGTCTAAATACCTGAATTGGAACTTTAATACCAATAAAGAGGGAAGATGCAAAAACAAGAGAGGAAGAAAGAAAGGAAGGAAGAAAGAAAGAAAGAAAGAAAGAAAGAAAGAAAGAAAGAAAGAAAGAAAGAAAGGAAGGAAGAAAGGAAGGAAGGAAAGAAGGAAGAAAGAAAGAAAGAAAAGAAGGAGGGAGGGAGGGGACAGAACAAAAGAAAAAAAGAAAGGGAGAGAAAGTAAAGAAACTAAAAGAAAGAAAGAGAAAGAATATGCTTTAATACATTTGGGAGCTTAGTCCAAAACAAATATGGTAAACTTAAGGACTTCCCATTTTGTGAATGGTAGAGTTGAATTTAGAGTGTGTGGATAAATTAATTATAGGGTTAACATATGAGAGAAAAGAGGCAGCCTTTGTCTTTCTGGGTCTGACATACTTTACTTAGCATATTTTTTTCCAGATCATTCTTCTTTGCAATTGATACAGAATCAGTCTTCTTAATGGATACATAGAATTTCATTGTGTGCATATGTACACCACTGCTGCTTAATCCATTCATCTGCCAAGGGCCAGTTCCATAGCTTGGCTTTGGTGAATAATGTTGCAATGAGTATCATTATCCTGGCTTTACTGTATCCTAATTTTTAATCATTTGGATAACTATCCAAGAATGGAATCGTCTATGTTTTGTTTGTTAAGGAACCATACACTGCTTTCTAGAATCATTGAACAAATTGATATTACCACCAACAGTGTACTAAGGTCCTTTTTGCCACATCCCCACCAACACTTGTGGTATTCTAGCATTAATTTTTAAGCATGCTAACAATCACTTTGGGGTGGTATCCAAGTGTACTTAACTGTATTAACAGAACTATGGTAAATATGGAGGAGAACGCAAACACCCTAATTCTTTATAAAGGTTAACACAAATTCTAATAAAATAAACACATCACATGATATTCAAAAGGAATGGGGTTGGACTAGGGCAGGGGAGGAGACAAATGAAGAAAGGAAGTCAGAGCTACAGTCATGAAATTTAATTCCTATCTTACACAATGAAGAATGAGGGAAGAGGTGAGGTTTGGAGGGCTGGGGAAAATGATGGATGGGCATTGTTGATCAGGATGTACTGTGTTTATAAGCTGCTTTGTTGAATGGCAGCTATGTACAACTATTAAAGATAATAGTAAAATGTATAGGAATAAAATGGAATATGATCTTATAGAAGGAAAAAGAGAGGGCTAGCTGATAAGGCTTAAAGAAACTATCACCACCATAGCTGTGAAGGGATTCTGAACTCTTTTTTGTTAATAGTTTTATTGTAAAGATACAGTACAGAGGGGTTATAATTACATAGGTAAGGTAATGAGTACATTTCTTATCGAGCATTGTTATCCCTTTCTTTGTTTTCCCCTACAATCCCTTCTCTCCCCATCTCTCCAACTCCTCCCTTTCACCCTAAAAATTGTAAAAAATTCATTTTCAATATAGTGTCTTGTAGGTCTCATTGTTACAATGGATCAACCTATATCCTTGTTTCAGCATTTTGTTATTTCCCTTCTTATCCCCAAGTTAGAAAGATGTATATACAAGATGCAAGGTGCCATGATCAAGTACAGTGACAAGGGTTATACCATGGGGAAGAACATCCAAAAGAAACAAAAAAAATCATATAACATTAAAAACAGTGACATAGAGAAAAACCTCTTGTTTCCCTATTTGGGGTTTCATTTTGCTTAGAACAGATTCTGAACTCTTGACAAGTCTTCTTGATAAATGTGTGGTTTCCGATCTGGAAAATGAAAACATGCTGAATTAGCCTCCAACATTGTGTATGTGTGTGTGTGTGTGTGTGTGTGTGTGTGTCTGTGTGTCTGTGTGTCTGTGTGTCTGTGTGTCTGTGTGTCTGTGTCTGTAATAAACACTATATAAAATACAACAATAGGGAAATATTTAAAATCTTAATAATTGAATAAGTGGTTCAAATTTTGCCAGTAGTGGTGGAGCATCTTTAAGCTGACTTTTCAGTTCTTTCCTGAGGCTTATACTTTATGCTGTTCCCATAATGGTATTTTGTTTTGAAGGCTTTTCCTCACAGAGAACCCCTGGCAAATTTCCAGGCTGGGTTCCAATACTACCTTCTAAGGGAAACCAGTCCTCAACATTGCATTCTGAATGGTACCTCCTACACGCTAGTGAGGACAATTTGCTTCATAGCCCTGCAGTTTTTCTTTCTTTCTTTTTTTTTTCAATTTTAAATATATGTCCTTGACAGCATTTTCCCATCTCCCCTCCAAATAACATAAATGTCAATCAGTGAAGGGTTATTCTACTCCTTCCAGTGTACCTGATATATTATTTCCTAGTTTTGTCCTAGTGCCAAATGACTGGCCTAATATATACTCTTCAATAATATCTCTTCTTGCATGAATGTATTATCTTCTAAGTTGTCATTTTATCTCTAGATTAAAGCCACTTTTGCATACATGGTCAAATGCCTTGGGGAAACTAAAAATAAATAAAGTGCTAAAGAAAATTCAGTTCTATACTGCTTGATATTCTTAGAGTTATTTTAATACATATCTCTCTTTCATAAGTTATTTATCCAAAAGCAATCATGTCTTGTCAATCCTTCATTACAAATGTCTTTGAACGTGTCATTTGATTTACAGGCTCTCTTGCAGCCTCCATATTGTAGCTCATCATTTTACACCTGGGGTACTGAAATAGCCTCTCTTCCGGCAACTGTACACAAATCATTTTCTACATCATTCCTTCCTAAATGAGTATTTAATTTCTCTAAATCACAGCTTTCAAAATGTGACTTCCAAGTGCAAAAATTATCAATGTGTCTCTTGAATAACTTGGAAAATACCTTCAGTATCAGTGTCAAAAGCTTAAATAATCTGATTTACATACTGAATAAGTAGATGGTACATAGATATGTAGATAGAGGGGCTACATATAGTAGATAGATGATAGAAAGATGATAGATAAATAAATATAAAAACTAGAGAGATTAAAAATGTGTATTCCTTGACTTATTCTATACCATCTACTCCAAATATCTCTAAAACAATTAACTTGGGGCTGGTGAAGAGATGACTACACTGCAAGAATGAGAAATTTGATGACATTCTGTGTAGCAATGTATATATGTATATATGTATGTATGCATGTTCATGTGCTCAGGGAAGCACTTCATTTCATATTAAATGAGTTAAGACATTAGAAGTAATATGTACATATTGCAAAAGTAAACAGGATATTCAAATCTTCTGGAGGTGAGGTAAAATAGGATATTTGTATTTACATATTGATTTCACATATTGAGATTCACTGCAATGTTTCCACAGCTGCATATAGTATTTTAAGAGGCAACAGTAACAAGGTAAGAGACTTCATATTCAAAATGGTGTTAAATTTATGTCTGCAACTCATGTATAAAAAAGACAAGGATCACTATTAAAATGGAATTAGGGCAAGAGCAGTGTTGATTTTTTTTTAATATCAGGTCAGGTTAAATTAGCCTTTTTGATAAAGACTCCATATTGGTAAGGAGACAACTCTCTTATGTTTGCTATCATGATGAGATACTCATGGCCATGAAACTACAATAACTCGTTTTGGATATTTCCATCCACTTTGGAGACAAACTGCTTCTAATAAGTATTAACATGAAATAAAATTATAATTTTGTATTCTCTGTATTCATCCTTCTTCATCATTCTTTTTATTTCATTTTGGTCATGGGGATTGAATTCTGGGCCTGGGCACTGTCTATTAGCTCTTCAGCTCAAGGCTAGAGCTCTTCCACTTGTGTCAGTACCATTTTCAGTTTTTTGATGGTTTATTGGAGATAAGGGTCTCATGGGTTACTTTCCTGGCTTTGAAATGTGAACCTCAGATCTCAGCCTCCTGAGTAGCTATGATTATAGGAATGAGCCACCAGTGCCAGGCTTTTTTCATCATTATTTCTTAGACATGCTTATCCTTGATCTATCATCCTGGCTTCTATCAGTCAAACCAAACAATTTTTAGTTTCCATATTATTATAGTATATGAAATGATGAGACCACCAGTGTGATTATCACCCATTCAAAACACACATACACACACACACACACACACACATACACACACACACCAGACCTAATACTTCATGGCCTATAGAGACCTTGTGTTCTAAGGGTACAGTGCTTCTGATTATAGTAAAATTGTTTCTTATAAGTTTCCCTGGAAAATACAGTCTATATGAGTTAGTTTTCCATAACTAGAAGTAAGTTGGTATTAGTTGCTACTATTAATTGGAGCCAGTCACTGGTGGCTCTTGCCTTTAATCCCAGCTATTCAAGAAGCTGACATCTGAGGATTGCAGTTTGAAGTCAGCTGAGGCAGGAAAGTCCAATTAACTACCTGAAAATCACAGCTGGATCTTTGGCTCAAAGTGATAGAGCATTCACCTCGAGCAAGAATGCACAAGGAAAGCACCTAGGACCTGAGTTCAATCCCCATGACCCCCCATAAAAGAAAAAGGAAAGAGTAATTGTTTTACATTTAAAGGTGGGATTATTAATACAAATTCAATTTCATTTTAGTGATATTACATATCAAAGAGTTTGGTTGCCTTTAGCAGGCATTGTCACTTCGACAAGTAGTCATCGTTTTGATTTTGTTGTTATTGCTCTTTAATTTGATAGAAGAGGATAAATTAATGTAGAAAGTGTGGATATCAAATGTTACAGTCTTAATCTTCAATGGTTTTACATTTATATTGTACCCTCTCTCTTAGGTATGGTTTAACTCTGATCTTCTCTTTTTAATCTAAGATTATATGAAATTTGATGATTTCTACTTTGCACTTCAATCTAAGTAAGTTCAAAAAGGTCTTATCATCTCTTGAAGAGATAATTTGCCATCCAATTAATATTATAACTTGCTTTATAGAAATGTAGACACAATGCAGAAAGAATAACTTGACATACAGAAAACCTAGACACGATATAGAAGGAAAGAGCATATTTTATATTTTAAAAACTGAAAAGATAATTAATGGTAAAGTATCAAGGACAGAAGAAATAAGGTAACTGTGTGAATAGTAGTAATATATTGGGCTTGATATAGATAAAAATTCATAAATGATTAAAGGATGCAATAAATCAAATCAGAATGAACATTTTTCCTCCTTTCTTAAGAAGCTAACTAGGAATTATATGAAGAAAAGGTCAGAAATCAACTCTGTTTTGGACACTGTTAATTTTCTGTTATTGCAGCCATATCTAATCACAATGACAACAGAAATTTATGAATTTATGCAATTTTGTAAACCCTAAATTAGTTTCTCTGCTCAAAACTTTCTAGCTATAAGAAGCATGCCCCCTCTTTGGGCTATTAACAAGGATACTAGATAGAATCACCTTTCAAGGTTATTGAAGATGATGTCCTAACTATGGAACTTGTTTTTTGAATTCTTGTTAAGGGCCATTTACTTAGTAAGTGCTTACTCTTAGCTCTAGAGGTTTCTTGCCTTCTTTCTCCAAGGTTTATTACACCACCCCCACCCTGGGGCAAGCCTAAACCAACAGTGTACAGATTAAGTTGTACTGACCCTTTCAATATCTTCTTCCAACCATGCAATTAACTTGTGGTCACCTGGATTGCTTACGATAATCCTCTTAGTATTAAAGTCAGATTCGGACAGTTAAAATTATCCTTTATTAGATTTTCTGAAAAGAGAAATAACAATCTCCTGTGAGTATGCCACCAATCATCCTTTCTGGAAGACATGCTATTTGCACTGATCAGAGGAGAGGTACTGATGAGTTGTTCGTTATGAAACATTTTAACAACTTATTCCTTGTATGCTTAGGTTAACTTTTGATAATAATTCATGTAATATTTGATATGTTATTGCAGTTTCTAAGTGATTCCTATGCATAGCCATTGAATCTTTTATATTGCATATACAGTTCTTTCATTTATCCATTCTAAAACAACTACTGTGCAACATGGGAGAAGAGGAAAAGCCTTCAGGGCTACATCTGTATTATCAGTCTTGTTCAATGAAAGACTTGTTTATTTACATCTAGTGTTTATATCTCTTCCTGAAATTCATACAAATCATTGCTGGATAATAATAAGACTAATTTTATTCTGCTTTAAGTGCTTGAACAGTTTTTGTTTCCAGTTATATTCATGAAGTCATTTGCAGCAACTTTAATGTAAAATTGGAGGGAATACAGAATAAACCATGGTTGTAGACCAGATGTTCAAAAACATTATCAGGCTAGATGCTGGTAGCTCACATGTATAATTTTTAGCTATTCATGAGGATGAGTTCTGAGGATTGAATGAGGTTTGATGTCAGCTTGAGCAGGAAAGTTTGTGACTCCTAATTTCCTACTAACTAGAAAAATGCTGGGAGTGGAGCAGTGCTTCAAATGGTAGAATACCAGACAAGTGGTAGAATATCAGAGAAAAAAGCAAAACAAAGAAAATAGTATTTGTGCTCAAGTCCCAGAAGCCACACTCCCATTCCAGACAGGCACAAAAGGAATTTGTTATATAAGTGGAAAAATCCACATAATAGGAGGAGAGTTAAAATTATGAGACAATAATCACTGGGCCATGAACTATTCATTTATTTAGCCAAGTATTATTTTGAGTGTCTTTGGGACTGAATTTAGGATAGATGAATACTCATACACCTGGTATACTATATAAACTAGATTCCTCTCCTTTAGCAGCCTTCATTTAAGCAAATGAAATGGTGAACATAACAGTGCTTCTACATGCAAAGGTTTTTTTCCATTGTTTTTCTGCTTTCAAGTTTGAGACATTGTTTACTTCAAAAAGCATAAGTAGAGTTCAAGCGCCACAACTGACAAAAAGAAGGCAAGAGCATAAGGAAAAGATTTTAACTGATTACAGAATAAAATGAAGAATTAAATGAGGAGATAGTGAATATCTGCTATTTATACATTACACAATGTACACATTCATATAGAACTAGTGTACATTAGCCCTATGTATAGATTATTTAGATATTAATTCAAATCACATTTATTTTATACTGGAATTCCTATCTACCTCATAGTTCAGACCTAAATCACATTAAAATTTTAATATATGAGAAACACAGAAATGAATCTTTTAGATTGGAATATTCTTACCTGAAAAAAAAGTAAAGACCATTAGAGAAAATAACAGTATTGTGGTAATTTTTTGTCTCTTCAACAAGATACCATGGATGATACATGGATTAAATAACATGTCAGAATAATGATTACCTACTTGAAGAGACAGTTTTATGTGATTCTATACATATCAATGATATTCTTTTTTTTTCCCCTTTTATAAAACTGTTTACTACGGATTGACAAATTATTGCCTTTATAGAAAGACAATTACTTGAGATAAATATTGATTTGTCTCATGGGACAATGTCAGTCTATTCCAGAAACTGTAAAATATCAAAATCTAGGCTACTTATAAATGCCAAATAAAATAGCAATAAGAGAAATTCTTCAAACTATAAATTTTATTTTATTTATTTTTTCGGGGCAGGGGGTCCGGTCATGGGGCATGAATTCTGTGTCTGGGCCTGTCCCTCAGCTCTTCAGTTCAAGGCTAGCGCTCTACCACTTGAGCCACAACACCACTTCTGGCTTTTTTCTTTTTGCTTATGTGGTGCTGAGGAATCGAACCCAGGGCCTCATGCATGCAAGGCAAGTGCTCTACCACTGAGCCACCTTCCCAGCCCATCAAACTATAAATTCTAATTAGGGATAGCAGGTCACTGAAATGGTCAACATTTATGCCATACTATTTGTTCATGAATAGAAATAAACATGAGTAAAATATGGTAAAGACAATTTTTTTTCGGGGGGGGGTCTGGTGGGGCCTGAACTCTGGGCCTGGGCACTGTTGCTCTTCAGCTCAAGGCTAGCGCTCTACCACTTGAGCCACAGTGCCACTTCTGGCTTTTTACTTTTTGCTTATGTGGTGCTGAGGAATCCAACCCAGGGCCTCATGCATGCAAGGCAAGTTCTCTACCACTGAGCCACCTTCCCAGCCCCTGTAATAGTTCAATTTATAATTGATTGTCCACATTGACTTGAGGCAGTAGTTCTTACCAACCCATTATTTGAGGTGAAATTTCTAGGCAAGTGTCTTTTACAGAGAATCAAGTCCCGATTTATTTTATTTTATTTTATCTTTTTAAGACTGTTAAAGATCCATTTTGTTATAGAACTAATGTACTCATGGGAGAAATGCAATGTGTGACATGTATAAAGAACAAGAATAAATTTCAGATTTTTTTTTTAGAAAATCCTTGAAACGTTAATTATCTTAGTCAAGCATGCACATTTCTCCCTCGTAAATTAATTTATCTGCGTCTGGCAACAATTTCATGTCGATATCAGCAGCTTTCACATAAACAAGCAAAATATATTTCTCAAAATTCTTGAGCCAGAGATAGCTCGATAAAGAAAGGCATGAAGATATTTGGTGTATGTTAAAAATCCACTTTGTGATCTTAAAAGCATCTTGTATTATCTCATGTGGAGGAAGGTAAGGTAGCTCACTGTAGCTCCAAGCATTCTTTCATGTGTAGACTCTTTAGCCTGTGCCTGGACCATGCCTGAATTCCTAGGAGGCAGGGATCATTTTAAGGGTCTTAATGTCTCTATAGGGATTTTGTTCACCTTAGCTAATCAACTGCAGTTAGTCCCATGTTACATACCATCATCATTGAGGGTGTTAGGTGTTTTAAAAAGAGGTGGCCGAGTAGGAACAGCACCACGCACCGTGATATTCAGGTAAGGGGTAGGTTTATTTAGTAGACCTGCTGGGACCAGGCAAGGTTGGCACTCCACGCGGCTGGCAAAAGAGAGCGTCTGGCCCTGGGTTAGGCCTTATATAGGGTAGGGGCAGGGAAAGGTGTGACCAGGTAAAGGGAAGTGGGACCAGGTAAGAGGTGGTAGGACTAGGTGGCCACATCAGATTCAGATGTGACCTCAGCAGATGCAGATGTGACCTCTTCCAGGTGTCCCAGTTGCGTAGGTAAGGTAGGTACTGGGCCGGGTCTGTTTGCCATCCAGTAATGGACCTTACAGAGGGTAGGATGCTTCCAGGAAAGATTTGATGTTTCATAAACTCTCATTCCATTTCAGAAAATTTTAGAAAGAAAATGATGTACTGTTTGAAGGTTCCAAAGAGAATCACAAGTCATCTTTCAACTATATACATATACAGAATGATTTTCTTTAGCGATCAAAAATCAAGAAGTGAAGTTTGAGATGTAGACAGCAACTTTCCACTCTGTTAGGATGGAGCACAGGGCCTGAAATGAGCATTTTAAATTAGAAAAATGTTACTACTTTTATAGGAAAGGAGAGATGGTCCAGAAGGAGAAAACAAAAACAAGAGGAAAGATAGCTTTTTCCTCCTGCCTCATCTTCCTCGTTGATTACCGGTGCAGCGAAAGATAGCTTTTTAAAACCTGTGAATGAAAAAAGAAATTTAATTTTCACTGTGATTAAAACAGGGGAAAGCCCCAGTTATAAATTTTTTTAACGTATTTATAACTTTATTGTCCTAAGTAAGCTATCACTTCTGCACACTAGAGTCATGAAAATATTTGAGAAATATGGGGAAAATAGGAAAGTTTAGAATTTCCACTTTAGAAGATGTAATCAAATGATAGAGTGTATAATTTAGGTACTTTGGATTAGTAGACATTGACGACAGGAAAATTGGTAAGGAAGCACACATAATAACTCAGGAAAAAAAATAATGACTTCCAAATTAAGACACTAGGATGGAAAAATTTTAAAAGGAAGAATGGAAATAAAAATCTTGTCAAGTTGTGTCACTAGGTTTTGCAAGTAATTGGCTGTGGAAATTTGAAGACAATCTACTTAAATTTTCCTATACATAGATAGAAAATAAAGGTGCTTTTCAAGATGAAGAATGCATTGGAAAAATATTCATGCAAAAAAGAAAATCAATTTGTTATATTAATTTTAAGTATTTGTTAAGTACCAACATATTTTGTAATTACTGGAAAAAGATGTGTGGGACTTAGGTTGGATAGGCAAATGTTTAAAGTATTTCTGAAACATGAATTCATTGTTTTGCAAACAAAATTCTAATGTAGAATGCATGGCAAGCAAAAAAATAAAGGAGAAATGACATTTTGAAAATCCTCACTAGAGAAATAAACAGAAAATAAACTATCAAGCAGAAAAGGGTAACATAGAACAATTTGACTAAGTTTGGAAGATGGTCTACTTCGCTCACTGTCATCATAATAAAACAAAGTAATAATTGAATTTGTTATGACTCGATTAGATGACCAAGAAAATTTATTTAAATATGTAAAGAAATGGGGAAAATCAGCTTCAAAGGAACCAAAGGCAAGAGCCTAGAGATTAGGCTCCACAGCAGAAATAAATGATGACAAATGTACACTTCGTGGAGGGCTCATGTTGCATGGACAGTGACTTCTGCAGTGACTTTTCCCTAACCCATTCACTGGCTCTCCAATTTTTTTTTGTTGGTCGGCACGGGTCTTTAACTCTGGGCCTGGGTGCTGTCTCTGAACTCTTCAGCTCAAGGATGGTGCTCTACCACTTGAGCCACACCACCATTTATGGTTTTCTGGTGGTTGATTGGAGATAAGAATCTCACAGATGTTCCAGCCTGGGTTGGCTTTGAACTGTGATCCTCGGAACTCAGCTTTCTGAGTAGCTAGGACCACAGTTCTGATCCACTGGTGCCTGGCTCTCCAATTTCAAAGAACTAAAAATGGAACTGTTTGTTCCTCTCTCATCCACAAGTTTCTCCTATGACTCTACTCATGCAAGGAGTGGATGAAAACAGGATCAAATACATCTGTAGCAAGCACAGCCTCATACTGTACTACATAAAATGAAAATTCTACAATAGGGAGATTAAACAGTATTAGAAGATTTGAGAAAGTTCATAAAAATTGAGTGATTACAATGTAAGACACAATGAGTCAAAAATTAGCATTCCTTCACTGAGATAATTATCACAATGGGTGTGGATTATTATTTTCATTTACAGAACAGGAGAGCATCATTTAAAGATTTTGGCACTCTATCTAAGGTCACACAAATGCTAAATAGAGAAAGAATAGTAACTCAATAAATTAAGCTCCATTATTATCAGTCCCCATTCTCTAGCATCCTACAAGTAAAGGGCATCATGTGTCAACCTATTTTTAAAATCAAACAAACAAACAAACTCCAGGTTTGGGCAGGTTATCCTAAGATTCAAGTAAATTCTGAGAAATGTCATAGACTTTTAATTAATAAGAAATCTATTGTCAGTGTGAATCACCATGCCAAAAAGACTGAGAATGTAGAGGAAAAGTTGATCAAAGGGAAATGGAGTCACTTGTATCAGACAGGAGTGAACTGGAAGCTTCCTAATAAAGTCTGCAGATATATACTGAACACCACAGCAGCAAATGTCAATTACAATTTCCATATACATTTGGAGATTTTGTCTTCTACATTTTATTTTTGCCATTCTAGTACATGGAGGCTGAATGAAAGCAGCAGGAAAAACAAAATGTAAAACAAAACAAATATAAAACCCTACATGCTTCACCCCTGGTCTCCCAATTAGTATAAACCTAAGCACAGATCCCGGCAACTGTGGCTTGTGTAAATAATCCTGCATATTCAGGAGACTTAGATACAGACAAACAAAATCTGTGATATTCCAACTCCAAAATAATCAGTAAAAACAATTAAAACAGCAAAGCCTTAGATGGAAGTATGGCTCAAGAGAGATTAGAACTCAGTTGTCATCCTAACACTCTAGCACTTGAACCATAAGGATTATGCAGGATTATTTACATGAGCCACGGATGCAGGGAACTGTGCTTAGGTTTATACTAATTGGGAGACCAGGAATGAAACATGTAGGGTTTTATATTTGTCTTGTTTTACGTCTTCCACCGACGCACTGGCTACCTTGTAGGCTCAAGTGCTAGAGCATTAGGATGACAACTCAGTTCTAATCTCAGTTCTCACAAAAAAAGAGAAGAAATTAATTTTAACCATTTAACCTAACTGAGAAAAAATGGTTTGTTAGCAAGTGAATGTAATCAGAATGGGTCAGTTCCATTCGTGAGATTTTGAGTCATTGAAGGATAACAGTCTATTTCAAATAACCAAGGCAACAACAAAAATTAAGATTGACATCTGCCAGGTTAGTACTTTGATATATTACATAAATCAGCTTTCAGAAAAGGTTACAAGAAAAAAGACAAACAGTTTTGACTCAGTGAATTATGACTCCATATAAATTGAATTTAGAAATATATCTAATGAATAATAGAAAAAAATAGGTAATGAAGTAAAGATGGCCATCAATGGAAGACAATAACATTAAAAACAAAAGAAGATAGCAAGGCCATACAAGGAAATGGTCATTAATACTAGGAAAGGCTTTCTCAGTGGTATTAAGCTCGGCATCATGATGAAGTTACTTCTTTTAGTCCTCTCCAAAGGAAGGGAAACTAATTATTATTCACGTAAAACAAAAACTACATAAACTGAGTCACAGAGAGGTAAAATAACTCGTCCAAAAGAGTTCATAGTAAATGTCATCAGAGATGCACACTAGATATTATTAATTAAAAAGTTAATTGTTGGAACAATTTACAAGTGTATATGTCTTGAGAGGACAAAATGAAGGCTCTGAATTCTCCTAAAATAAATGATTTAATTTGGCCTTTTGGCCAATTGTGTTAAGTCAAGCTAACCTAATTTTTCATTTCAGTGAGTCTATTGTAAATTAAGTCTGATCTCATTAATGTTGTCTAAGCTGAACGCTTCTGTGAAAAAGTCTTGATTAAGCCATAAAGAAACAATTAGTAAAATGTATTAGATGTGATTATAATGTGACAAATTCTCCTTCTAAGCATACCATGCTTATAGACTCAAATGAATATTGAAATTTACATTATTAACTTTGGAAGAATGGCCATAGTATAATAAAGCCCTTTCATGTCAAAATACTTTTGTATTCCCTTCATTTTGAAGTTAGCTGAATTTCTTTCACAGCCTATCAAAGTACCTGTCTCTATAGACAAATTGAATTAGTTACATTAAAAAACACATTATCCTGCTTGATAATCTAAAGAAGTAACTCAATACCTTTGATATGCTTCTTGAAGTCAAATCAATTTTCTAATTGCAAACTATACAAACACTGATGACATTAGGACTAAGCTGCCTTTTCAGAAGGTAATATACTATGCATATTTTGAAGAGTAGTGGCATCACCAATAGAACTAAACTACTAGCAGAATATTGATTTAGACAATTTATCCTCATAATAGAGCAAAAGTAATAGATGATCATGCAACTAGTGATAAGCAATAGACCTAAAACAAAAGACTCAATATTGTAATATTATTAGACAAAATCAATACCACCTCAAGTACACATACAACATCTAAAAATTAAATTAACTACTATAAAGAAAGCCTGGACTTAGATCTTGGCTAAAATATAGAATGGAAGGAAGGAAGGAAGGAAGGAAGGAAGGAAGGAAGGAAGGAAGGAAGGAAGGAAGGAAGGAAAGAAGGAAGGAAGGAAGGTTGGAGGAAGAAATGGAGGGAAGGAGGATGGAAGAGAGATAGAAAGAAAAGTGAGAAAAAGAAAGATAAAAGGAAGGATTAAGGAAAGAAGGAATGAAGGAAGGAAGAAGGGAAGGAAGCAATTCTCAGGTGCATGTCTTTCTAAGTGAATAAAATTTCCTTGCCTATTCCATAACTTTCCCCACTCCTGCATTTAATTCTAGGTTCTTTAAAGGAGAATTCAAATTTTAAAAAATTCTGCTAAGCTTTTCTGGTTATTTCAGTCTTTTTAATTGATAAACACCAATTTTGCCTAATTCTTGGATCATTTTGTCAATGCTTCTGGAAAATAACTTAAGAGTAGATGAAGAAAGTCAGACATCCTCCCTATGACTGTCCAGAAAGTACTCTTCTCTGGTTTCTGAAAAAAATATAAAATTTGACTTTATTTTAAAATTAATGTATTTATTTTCAAGAAATTGATAGGCCAAAATATTGTTACCTCATTTGAAAATGAAGAGAATTACATTTAAAGTATGAGTTTAGAATTGGCACATAAACTTTCTGGTAAAAAGCCCCTTTGGCTAAAAATAGCAGTAAAAACGTTGTTTTTTTGTTTTATGTTTTTTGGGTTTTTTTTTAATTGTCTAATGGAAACTTAGGCTCTACTTCTGATATGCTTACCTAATGTGTACGCCTTAAAACTAATATGTAAAATACTAAGTATAAATTATAGCTGAGGGCTAGGAAAGTGGTGTAAAGGTAGAGTGCTAGCTATGCACGAGGCCCTGGGTTTGATTCCTCAGCACCAAGTAAACAGAAAATGCTGGAAGTGGCACTGTGGCTCAAGTTGTAGAGTGATAGCCTTGAGCTGAAGAGCTGAGAGACAGCGTCCAGACACAGACTTGAGGCTCCACCAACACCACTACCACCACCAATAATAATAATAATGATAATAATAGTAATGAAAATAAATTATAGCAAAACTGGTCTAGCTCTACAAATATCAAACCAATTCTATGTATATGTGGAATATAATGGTGTTGGTCTAGTAGAAGTTGAGTGAAATGGTGGCTGCCAGAGTTTGGAGACGATAGCCTTGGAGAAACACAAGGTAAGCAAACCTTATCCATGAAAGATGTACAGATTGAGTCTTAAGAAAGGTGCTACCTGCGGTTTGAAGTGCCAACCCACAACCGTAGTGCTGAATTGGTGGGACGTGGAATCAGAGTTTTATTTTTGAGCTTTAAATTTTAATGTTGTATAGTTTCTAGATTTTTATTTACTATGAAATAGTCATGAAATTTCTACTTCCTTTTTTCTCTGTTTCAGAAGATTGTCTCTGCAGTGTCTATATTCCCATGATAATATAGATACACATAATGTTTAACTTACTTAGAGAAATTTGCCTTTGAATAACTCTTATATTCAGACTTAACCATATGTGAATTTCATTCAACTCTGGGCTTTGGAATTTTGATTTTGTTCCTGAATGAATTCCAGTTTTGTTGTTATTGGGATAAACACACACACACACACACACACACACACACACACACACACCCCACATATTTGCTATGTAAGAAATACTAGTATCCTTCAAGTTTTACTAAAAGAATTTATCAGTTAATTAATGCTTGCTATAGGAAAACACAATTTATCCAGTAAGGCAAATTCATGGACCAATACTTTTTAAAGAATATTTTGCTTGGTTTGTAGCCATTCTATATTGTATAGAATTTAAAAGTCAAAATTATATAGAATCAAAATTATGGGTGTGCTAAAATAAAGCATTAGCCTGTGGAATTTCTGCTCACAAATCTTTTAAATAGTTGTGATGAAAATCTTTTACATACAGCCAATAAATACCTAAGTGTCTTCAAAAAATTCTCTATCTACGGTTTTCAGCACTTTGTTAATGTCTCGGTGAAGGTTCTTTCAGGATTATATTGCTTAGAGTTTGGAGAAGTTGTTAAATTTACATATCTATGTATTTCTAGAATAAAGGCAAAACCAAATTATTTTTATTTAACACTATAGTTAACTCATTAACTCAACTTGTTTCTCACTTTCATGTTTATATTTATTTCAATATTGACGTATAAATTGTGATAGAAAATATGCTCACTTGGGTATGTTCATGACTTTAATTGGAGCCCTAAGAAGGCTGAGCCAGGAATTTGAGCATCAAGTTTCAGGTCAGCCTTGATTTCTTAGAGCTTTACAGAACAGCAAAACCTGAGTGCGTTATGTATGAGACTATGTCGACAGAGAAAAGGAAAGAAAAGAGGAAAGAATGGGAAGGGAAGGTTAGGGAAGGAAAGAGAAAGAGACACAAAGAAAAACAAAAAGTAAAATCTTTTGTGTCCTACACCTTTATTCTTTCCCCAAATACTTATGAAATTATTGTAAAAAAAAACATGAGAATAAGGCTATAGAGTTATGGGGTGCTTTTATATTACTTCATATTAAACATTGCTTCATATATTTGAAATTTAATACAGTTTCTAAGTTGTTTTTCTTTGTGAAAGATGAAATCTCAGTTCTGTGTCTAATGACTCTTGATGTCAGCTAGTAGTTCCTCAGCCATAGAAATGCTAAGAAAATTGACTCTTCTTTTTTTCTAAATAGCATTCTGTATTTGCAGAGATACTTGCCTCTAGATGTTTACAACTTTTTTTTGTGAGTAGTAAAAGTGTCTGAATAGTACCAGGACTCTGCTCTTCTTACAGAAATATTGTTTGGTTTTGTTCTGCTTCCTGCTTTCTTTCTTTGAGTGGTAATAATAGGATATACGTTACAAAAACATACTCATTCTTTCATTTTGACAACCGCCCAAAATTTGCTTTAATTTATTCATAAATGTTGATGGAACAAAATAATTCGTTGAATCCTGCCCTGAATAGTGATAATTGTATAAGTTAGTGAATTTCAAAGAAATCATATTTTTAAAATATGTATTATTTATAGACATATTTTTATTTATATAAACAAATAAACAATTTAGCATATTTTAATTTCCCTATGTTTAACTACTATTTATACTCACTTATCCATGGCCCTTTCATATATTAACTATCATTCAAGAATTCATTTAATTCAAAATCGTTATGGACTGGGCAACTACTTCAATGGAAGTAATTTCTAAATTTGTATATATGACGGTATTTTGTCCTTCCTTTTAGTTTGGTTTTACCCTTTCTTGCCTTTTTTTATATTTATTTATGGTCAACCATATTAAAGTGCACTTTTTATTCAATATATGATGAGTAAATTCACTAAAATCTTATTTTTATTTATTTTTTTTTAATTTTATTTGTGAACATACTGTACAGAGGGGTTACAATTGCATGGGCAGGATAATACGTACATTTCTTACCAAGCATTGCAGCCTCCTCCTTTGT
>NW_012267237.1:18175350-18186019 GCF_000151885.1 Dipodomys ordii | reverse complement strand
TCTTTCTCTCACTTGTCTAACTCTCTGTCCTGTGATGGCACACTTGATGTGTTTCTCTGGCTTAGGACTGTTCACTGGAACTCTAAAACTGCTTTCTATGTGAGAGCTTGTTCAGATTCCAGCTTCTCCTCCGCCATCTTGTCGCCTCTCAAAAATCTTATTTTTAATATTAATGAAAATAACAGATTTTTAAAATAATCTTTCCTGAACATTTTTAATATAAAGCCTTTCACTGAAAATGTTGGTCGCGATAGATGTTCATTGAATTGCTAATCATTTAACATGGGTGTCACAACATGATGAATCTAATAAATATTTATTGTAAATTTATTAGCTAAATTTATTATTGTTGTAAATTTTTTAGCTATTTATAGTGCCACAATAAAGTCACATTGATGTATCTAGTAAACTTTATGGTTGTTTTAAATACTCTGATACTTAATAAGTCCCATTCACTAATAGGCATTTATAATGCAAATAAAAGAAATTTTTTATTATTAGTAAGTTTTTTATCGTGAAAATACTGTACAGAGGAGTTATGATTACATGAGCAAGGTAATGAGTACATTTCATAAAGCATTGCTGCCTCCTCCTTTGTTTCCCCTTCCCATCCCTGCTATTCTGCCTCCCTGCCCCAAAAGCCCCCTCTATGACAAAGTTGTAAAGTTCATTTTTCGACCTAGAATCTTGTACATTTCATTGTTGCAATGGGTCCACCTATATCCTTATTTAAAAAATGACCTTATAAATATGTTAGAAACATAGCAAGAAAGAAAAACCACTTGTGTCCTTATCTTGGGGTTCATTCCACCTAACATCATCTCATCTTACCTTTTCTGTTTGCCTCAAACAAGTACTAGTTATTGCAAATAAGGGAAACCATGGAAACTATGCTTTTGGGGGCCTGGATTACATCAGTTAACATAATTTTTTCCAATTCTTTCCATTTCCTAACAAATGGGGCAATGTCCTTCTTTCTGATGGAGGCATAGAACTCTATTGTGTATATATACCACACTTTCTTGATCCATTCATCTACAGAGGGGCATCTGGGTTGGTTCCATTTCTTAGCTATGTAAATAATACTGCAATTAACATAGTTGTGCTGGTAGCTTTAGTATGGTCTTGTTTGTGATAATTTGGGTAAATGCCCAAAAGTGGGATTGTTGAGTCATAAGGGAGCTCTATGTGGCATCTTTTGAGGAACCTTTGTACTACTTTCCAAAGTGGTTGAACAAGTTTATACTCCCACCAACAATGCAGTAGGTTCTCTTCTGTCCAGAACCTGTCCAGCATCTACTGTTATTGGAGTTCTTGATTATAGCCATTCTAACTGGGGTGAGGTTATCTCAGTGTTATTTTTATTTGAATTTCTTTTATGGCTAGAGAGGTTGAGCAATTTTTCATGTGTCTATTGGCCATCCTTCTTTCTTCTTCAGAAAGTTTCTCTGTAAGTCCTTAGCCCATTTATTTATTGGGCAGTTGTTTCTTTGAGGATTTGGAGTTGGGGGATGCAATTTGTTGAGTTCCAAGAATATTTTAGATATGAGACCCTTGTTTGTTGTATGGCTAGTGAAGATCTTCTCCCAATGTGGGCTTTCTACTGATCTTGCTAGCTATGTCCTTTGCCATGCAGAAGCTCTGCAATTTCATACAATCCCATTTGTCCAACCTTTCTTTGATTTGTTGTGTTTCTGGGTCTCTAGTAAGAAAATTTTGGCCTATGCCAAGGAGACCTAGGGTTTTTCCTATTACATCCTGTTATGTTTTCAGAGTGTCTGCTTTGACTCTGAGGTCTTTAATCAATTCTGGAGCAGTATGATATATAAGGATCTAGCTTTAGTTTTCTACAAGTGATTAACCAATTTTGCCAGCACAATTTACTGAAGAGGCTGTTTTTCTTTCATTCTATTTTTTTAGCTCCCTTATTGAAGATTAGATGGCTATAGGTCTGTAGGTTCATTTCTGGGTTTTCAATTCTATTCCATTGGTCCTGAGGTCTGTTCTTATGCCAATACCAAGCGGTTTTGATTACTATGGCTTTGTAGTAGAGTTTGAAATTTGGTATTGATATTCTTCCATCACTGTTCTTTCTCTTAAAGATCATTGTTGCTATTCGGGGTCTTTTATTGTTCCATATGAATTTTTGGATTGCCTCTTCTATTTCCTTGAAGAATGGAGTTGGAATATTGATAGGTATCGCATTGACTGTGCTGAAAGCCTTGGGAAGTATTGCCATTTTCATGACGTTGATTCTTCCAATCCAGGAGCATGGGAGGTTTTTTGCCACTTTCTAAGTTCTGTTTTGATTTCCTTTTTCAGGTTTTTAAAGTTTTTATCATAGAGGTCCTTCACTTCATTGGTTAAGTTAATTCCTAGGTATTTTATTTTTTGTGGGACTATTACAAATGGAGTTGCTTTCCTGATTTCAGCCACCCGTTGTTGGCATACAGAAAAGTCATTGATTTTTGAGGATTAATTTTATTCCCTGTTACTTTGCCAAAGTTTTGAATCAGCTTGAGTAATTTGGGAGTGGAGTCTGTGGGATTGTTTAAATACAAGATCATATCATCTGCAAAGAGGGAGTTTTTCTTCATCTGTCCCTATTTGGATCCCTTTTATGTTTGCATCTCAAAGAAAATTTTAATCAGCCAAATTTGACATCTATCAAAGACTATGGCCGAGCTTTTAAATAGGGGAGGAAGAGGGACTGGGAAAGTGAGAAGAGTTTAAAATTTTGCTGATAAAATTTTAATATATCCACATGGGAGATAACTTATCTCAAATAATATACACTAACAAGTAATTCCAAAGTTTGACAAAAAGTAAAGTAAGTTTTGTAAAGAGGGAACTCTCAGCTGGAAATTGGGCTCACAGAGTGGGTAAATGAGAGTGAACCGGGTTGAAGTACTATATATACAGGGTTGAAAATAGGACAGTGGACATGGTTAAATTGCTTTAAGAGGGAAAGAGGAGTAGTGTCAGAAATGAAAGTTTGGGGTATATTTTATACATCTAGGCAAGCTTCATAATGAAATTGCCATTGTGCAAATAATATATGCTATTAAAATAATTTTTTCAATTATCAATAAAATGCATTGTTACTTAAATTTATGTAAATTTAAATTTTTAGTTTTTTAGAAATAATATTAGTCACTTTATCACTATTGTACTTAAATTTAATTCTTAAATATTAACATTTGTGTACATCTGAGTAAGAAGTACTGAACCAAAACAGATGTCAGATACAAAATCTCACCATTCCCTAGGACAAATGTACTATTTTTCTGTGGGTTTTACGTTATTGAATCATTGTTTTAGTTCAAGATAGAGCAGTAGAAATCAACTACCCTGATTAAAAAGGTTGGTCCAACTCTAAGCATCTTTAAAATTTGCCAATCAATTATCATTTGTGACTTTCCTTCCTTCATTCTTTTCTTCTTTCTTTATTTCTTTCATTCTTTTGCAAATAGACTTATTTCTGTTTTTGAATTGGCGAAGTAAGATACAGAACATACATGTGACTAACTCAGGGCTCTACACTTATGTCCATCCACTACAATTTATACTTGGTGTAGTAGTGAAGTTTCTTGTAAGTTTGTCGCTTTATCAACACAAGGTTAAAAAGAAATATTGAAAAGTGAAAACATAGTTTTTTCCTTTCATTCCTGCAGTGCCATAGTTAAACAGATACTGGCTTTTATTTTTAAGTTACAAATAATCCCACATTTTCTTTCAGTAATTCTTAAGATCCAAAGGATGAAATTTTTCCTTTCTTTGGGTTGTTATACAATGCCTAGTACATTTTTTTATAGTTCTACCACTTATAACTTCCTCATACTGTGCACTGGAGCAAATTCTGCTTAAGTTTTAAAGATTTAATTGGATGATGAGGAAGCAAGGGGGAACATTTCATATCAAGCTGTCATTCATTTATGAGATGAAAATAGAAGTAGAAAATAGAAATAATGTAACCTATCTGGTAAATTATAGATAGCAGCACACACATTGTAGGCACTAAGCCTGTACTTTGTCCCAATTTAAACTGGAAGCTAAAATGAGAAGGAAAAATGGGAGGAAGAAGGGAAGAAAGGAGGATGGAGGAAAAGAGCCAAAAAGGAAGGAAGGAAGGACAGAAGGAAAGAAAAGAAGGAAGGGAGGAGGGGAGGGAGGTACAGAGAGAGGGAGGGAGGAAGGAAGGAAAGAAGAAAGAAAGGAAGGAAAGAAGGCAGGAAGGAAGGAAGGAGGAAGGAAGGAAGGAAGGAAGGAAAGAAGGAAGGAAGGGAGAAAAATATGTAACACTGAAATTAATTGTAATTGTTGAACCATGGCTATTCATGTAACCTGCAAATGAAGTTTCTAATAAAAATCTAAATTAAATAGTCCCAATCTTGTTCATTTTGTTGAATATTAAAGTCCTGGATGTTTCACTCAAAAAGGACCTAGGAATGCAAAATTATGTATATCATTTATTATTTTGTTTGATGAATTCATCATTTTAATTCTTCAGGATTGAATTTATTTTAAAGACGATTTTTTCTATATGATCAGTAATTAAGAAGGTGTTATTTTAAATTGATAATTAAATTAATGTTAGTCATATTTCAAATTTAGATATCAAAGTTTTAACAACATACATTAAATATTGTATACTTTTTTTGTTCTATGAACCTTATGTTCATTCAATTTCGTGTATGAGTGTATGTTCATTTGTCAATTCTCCTGCAAACAAAAGATTGTAGTTTCTGAAGAATGACCCACATTTTCCCTTTCTAAGCTTTTTAAGTTGTATGATCTGCAGTCTTATCTGTCTTTTTTGCTTTTTTAGATTATAGAGCTCTTTTTTAAAAAAAATATTGTTATTATGAAGGTGACTTGCAGAAGGGTTCCAGTTTCATAACTCAGTAATTAGTGTGTTTATTTTTAGATAATGTCACCCCAACCCTTGCTCTCTCCCAGTTTTACCTCCTGTCCCCACCCACATGTTGTATAGTTCATTTTCAACATAGTATTTATTGAACACCACTGCTGCATTTGTCAAAAGTTTCAGCTTTCTTATGGTGTTTTCTATATTGTTAACCAGCTGTGTTGGAAATCAAGGATTAGTAAAAAACAAAAATCAGAGACAGTATATGATTTCTATTTTCAACATTGACAAGGTGAACCCCTTTGATAATATAAAATGGGGAATTATTGATGTAATTTCTGATAGGTTGAAAAAAGAGATTCACCCAAGAACATTTTTTGAATCATTGCCTAGATCATGTGTCAAAAGCTTTTGAACATGTCAAGATTGGGAGAATTTTTGTCTAAATTTCAGATATTTAAATTAACTTTTGAATAATTTATACTTTTCAGGTCTGTCTCAAAGTGGTATACCTTAGCACTGATTTGATTTGTCTTAATTGTATAGTGCTAAAACTTTGGACTTCATTGAACCTGTGCCTGCAGGAATGAATTTTTAGGATCTATTTTCCATAATCATCATAGGAGAATATGACATGCTGTGACTAGTTTGTGAAATGTTGAACTAAGGTATGAATAGAGGAATCCTCACTAAATAAAGTGACTGGATAAGAAGAAATGGAAGTATGAGACATTTTATGAGAAAATAAAGACAAGAGAGGAGATGATGAAACAAATAATGTCAGAAAGTCACTGGATATGACAATCATACTTTCATTGCTGTGTGATGTTTTACAATGAATTAAAATTTAATTATAGAGAATAAAAACTAGAATTTTTAACCAAAAGTATTGATGTAAATATGTATATTTATTTATGTTTAAAACCAGGCAGAAAAGTTCCCAAGACTACTGACAGGTAACCTGGACAAAGCTCAACTGAAAAAAGCAAGTAGAGTGAGTAGGAAGTCCTTGGTTCAAGCCAAGCATTAAGGGGGAAAGGAAAAGAAAAAGTATCATCCATGAGATCATCAATTTTTGACAGAAAATTATGAGGAATATTTTTGCAAATGAAGAAATATTTCAAGTTCTTTGGAGAAATCATTTTCATCTTTGGAGAAATCATTTTCAAATAATTCTTGAGTAAACCAAAAATACAAATAATAAAAGTGAAAATAATGTAGACATAACACACTGCATCCAAATTAACTATACTTGCACTTCCCACAAGTTGGAAGGCAATATTTGCAATATTAGAAAATATTTTAGTTTATATATGAGAATGAGTATTAATATTCAGAATATCTACACAATGTTTACAAATGAATAGTAAAAACTGACAACCTGATTTTCTTACATGACCAAGAGATGAATAGACATTTGCCAAATGAAGACACAAACCAAGAACACAAAATACTCAAATTATTAATAATTATGTAAACAGACAAATTCAAAATATCATGTGATATCACCTAATATTCAAGTTGATTAGTATCAAAGGAAGTGACAAGTGTCAGAAGCAATTTGAAGACGTGTATTGTTTATGAGGTATTATGTTGTACAGACACTGTAAAAAGCATTAGAAGTAGTCTAAATAATACAAAATTACCCTATGATTACTCAACTCCATATCTGATTATGTGCATGAAATGAAAGAAAGCACACTTGGGCATATCATTTGTATACTACTATTTGTAACAGTAGCAAGAGGCAGATGGAATTCACATGTTCATTAACAAGGAATGAATTAGTATTGTTATTTAACCTTAAAAGGGTAAGAATTCCTGATACATGTCCAAGATGAATGAACTTTCTAAGTGAAACAAGTTATTTGTAAAAGGATGAATACTTTTATAATTCTACTTAGGTAAGTATATTGGTAGTCAAATAGAAATGGAAAGGAGAGTGGTGGTGATCAGAATCAAAGTGGAGAAAGAATGAGAGTTGTTTAACAGGCCCTGTTTTAGTTTTTCAAAATAAGAGTTCTTGGATTTCATTGTATGACAATGACATAGCCAAAAAGACCAGCTGATCAAAATGGTTAAGTTAGAAAATTTTGTATTATATTTTTGGTAAAATAAGTTCTACAGTGAATTTTAAAACTATGTGACACTTATTTGGTTCCATTAATTATAATCCTTCTAACCACTGAAACCATGTTAAGTTTATAGTAGAAATGATTGCAAGGTGAAAATATGTAATGAGGAAATTGCTGTGGTTCAAAAAGGAATATATGATTTTTTTGTAAATTGTGTGTATTGAGATGAGACGACATGCTAAAACTTAGTTCAGAAAATGAGCGATTGGTTTAGAATGGGGAAATTTTTATTTGGTGGATTTCTCGGGGTACTAAACCATACAAAATATTGTCAGTTCAACCATTTTTATTTATGAATGTTTAGAAGCAAAGTCCTGTAATCTCAGATCTTGGTAGAATGAAGGAAGAGGATAATAAATTTGAGACCAGGCTGTGCAAATAGCATGACTTTTCCTTTCAAATAACTATGCAGATTATTACAAATTTCTAGAATACTCAGTTGCATCTATTAAATCATGAAGTATGCTGTCATTGTCTGATTATTTTCTCATAATTTGAAGATACATTCCAGAAACTTTTCTTACACTGACACAGTGAAATGAATAGTTTATCTCTATGTACTTCCTGGTAAGCGAAATGAGCAAGATTTTTGCCTGTCTCCAGAAAAATGTGTTTTCCATACAAATATAGAACATTTCTCACCATTTCATTAAATTACTTCATTGTTCATAATGTGGCCATACTACAATTTCATTTAATATTGACTGGTTTTATGGGGCATCTAACTTCTCAAAATGAATTTAAACTTTTTCAGTGTATGTTAAATTCTCTTAACAGAAGGTCTGAGAGAGATGAAGGACTTTTCACACTGACAATGGCATTCTTTCAGAATCAAATCACTTTGACCTCATTTTCAGCATTTGAAATTATAGAACTCCATAAATTTCTTTTTCACCCAGCCAGGATTTTATCAGCAAAATGTATTCCTATCTTACTGTAACGTAATTTAGATCTAATATTAGAGCAAAAGACATTGAAACATAAATGAATATCTTTTCCTTCCAAGTGCATGAAGCATCTTCTCGTCTTACAATTTGAAAATTGATATTTATCAGCATGAGGCAAATTTGGAAAGACACCAAAGTTGAAATTCGCTTTGTTCTACGAAGCTTTTGCATAATGAGCTGTCATGCATGACAGAGATAATCATTCTCCAAATTTCTACGGCTTGAACTTGGAGAAAAGGTCGCTTTTTTCACAAAACAGTGTTTTATTGAGTTTGTAGATATAATTTTAACAATGTAAAATTCAGAAGAAAACATATTCAACCTTTTCTACAGTTTATACACTTCTCACTATTTCAATCTTATGGTGCAAATGTTCATAACACATACAATGTATCATTATTTGTTTATTTACTCATTTATTTTATTGCCAGTGTCAAGATTTGAACATAAGATTTCAGACTCACTCTGATTATTTTCAATGGTGGGGCTCCATTATTTAAGCCATGTTTCTAGCCCATCTTTTCTTTCTTTCTTTTTTTTTAAACAAAAAGCAGCAAAATTTTATTTTCCAATACTTCTTGGGACTGTATATACCTAATTTACTAAATTTATAATATTTACACTATTGTGAAAATTCCATATGCAAAATCAAAATACTTCAGCTAATTTATTTGAAAATGGAAGTTTTTCAAAAGTATCAATAAACAATTAAAATCTATTGTGGATTTTTGTTGTTGTTGTTTGTGTTTTTATATGACACAAGACAACTTCCATGCCTTATCACACTCTAGTTTTTTTGTTTTGTACATTTCTTGTTACCCCTTCCCTCCTTTTTCTCCTACTTTCCTTTCCTACCAAACCCCCACAGGTTGTACAGATCATTTCTAACATTTTGTCTTGTGTATAATCCTGTTGCATTGTTTCACAGCTTTTTGTTAGTTATTTTGAAGATGGAATCTGGATTTTTCTGCTCAGGCTCACTTTGTCCTCTGATCCTCCTGAGTAACTGTAATTCCAGGAGTGTCCTGTGCAACAGTTTTTGATTTTTCTCTTCCCTCCTCTTACCTTGTTAAACCCAACCAAGAAAAATGAATACTGTCTGCCACATGCAATTTTTCATTAGCCTAGTTTTCCTTGAGCTTCAACAGCAAAATATACATATTTGGGAATAGTGGTGTAGTAAGGCATCATTTTGAACGTTTTAATATCTTCTTATTGACCCCTATTGAGATCAGGTGTAGCATTTTGTTATTCATAAATGTTTTGTCACTGGTGTCAGAACTTTCTTCCAACTTAAGGATAAATTCTATATCATAGAATCTAATTCTATACCATAGAAACCCTTTTTATACCATATATTATGCATCCGTTCATGGACATTTGAATTCCTTCCACATTTGGCTATTGTGAATAATATTCCTATCATAATGACTGTATAAATACTCATTTGCTCATGTCACTGAATTTACATATTGAGGAGTATATAACCCTATGCAAAATTACTGAAACTCATTTGAACACTAGATTTATGTTTAGACATTTAGCTCTACAATTTTCTATTTTTTAATATTTTTATTAATTTGAAGTCGTTGTACCAAGGAGTTGCCATTCACTGAAACAGTTGATGAATATGCGCATCTTGACTGTTGTCCCCTCTTTCAACATTATCACCCACCCTGCCCTATACATCCCTCTCCTCGATTTCCTTACTTTTAGGGGAAGCATTCAAGTGTTCTCCATATATCAGAGCAGTTTGTACATACAGAGCATCTTGATCTGTGTCATCCCTTCAGTATTTTCACAAACCTCCTTCACCCATCTCTCCCCTCATATTTCTCAATTCTGTGGCATGTATAACAAGTTCTTGCCTGCATTCTCCCCATTCCCTCCTTCATTCTCACACCCTCTCTTCCTGGCCCCATCTTCCTTGCAACTGTTACACTACCATTCTTTCTGATGGATTAGTAGAATTACTTTGCTCTACTTACCCATTGAGGGGCATCAGTGCTGATCTTCACTGTTTCATACATCTGACAAGGGTCTAATATCCAAAATATACTTAGTACTCAAAAACATCAAATTCACCAAATTAAACCCTCAAAGAAACAACCCAAGTAATGAGCTAACGACTTTTTTTTCTTTTTGGTCAGTCGTGGGCCTTGAATTCTGGGCCTGGACATTCTCTCTCAGGTCTTCAGCTCAAGGCTAGTGCTCTACCACTTGAGCCAAAGCGCCACTTTTGGTTTTCTGATGGTGTTTTTGGAGACAAGAGTCTCACAGACTTTCCTGCCTGGGATGGCTTTGAACCACAATCCTCAGATCCCAGCCTCCTGAGTAGCTAGGCTTACAGGCATGAGCCACCAGTGCCCAATTGGGCTAATGACTTTTAAGTCATTAGAAAACTTCTCTAAAGTAGAAGTAAATGTGACTGATAGACACATAAAGAAATGTCCAACATCTGTGGCCATAAAAGAAAATACAAATCAAAATAACAATGAGATTCCACTTCACCCCAATTAGAACAGTCATTATCAAGAAAACTAATAATAACAGATGCTGTCAGGGCTGTGGCCAAAAAGAACACTATTACACTGTAGATGAAAACGTTCAGCCACTCTGCAAAGCAGTATAGAGGTTCCTCAAAAAAGAAAGAAAGAAAGAAAGAAAGAAAGAAAGAAAGAAAGAAAGAAAGAAAGAAAGAAAGAAAGAAAGAAAGAAAG
>NW_012267237.1:18142991-18175300 GCF_000151885.1 Dipodomys ordii | reverse complement strand
AAGAAAGAAAGAAAGAAAGAAAGAAAGAAAGAAAGAAAGAAAGAAAGAAAGAAAGAAAGAAAGAAAGAAAGAAAGAAAGAAAGAAAGAAAGAAAGGACAAACCATAAAGGGCAAGCTGAACATTTATCCAATGGACCAGAAAAGAGGACAGACTAAAGTTATAACCTCTACAGTTTTCTAATATGTCTGTTTCTCTAACATCCAATAGCTTTCTTCTTTTTCCTTCTTATACTAGCCTTCTTTGTCTTACAATTTTTTTGGGGGTGGTGGTCGGTCATGGGGCTTGAACTCTGGGCCTGGGTGTTGTCCCTCAGCTCTTCAAGCACCCTACCACTTGAGCCACAGTGCCACTTCTGGTTTTATAGTGGTTTATTGGAGATAAACCCAGCCCAGGCTGGCTTTGAACTGAGATCCTCAGATCTCAGCCTCCTGAGTAGCTAGGATTACAGGTGTGAGCCACAGGTGCCCGGCTGTCTTACAATTTTTAACTCTAACAACTTGGAAGGTGCTACTGATATCTAGAAAAAAGCATCTTAACAATTTATGAGAAAGGTTCCCATACTAAGAATGAGACACCTGAAATTGTTTATGCCACTAAGTGTCTTGGTGTTCACCTTTAATCCTGTTGATTACTCAGGAGGCTGAGGCAGGAAAGTAAGTCTTAATTTCAACTTTTGCTACATTGTGAACTTCAAGCTAGCTTGAGTTGCATTATCTAGTTCTGCCTAAATCAACAACAGTAAAGCAATCTATGCCAAGGCTGAACAATTTTGGCTAAGAGTACTTAATCTTTTGACTTATTCTTAAATATAAATCATCAGTTTATTATATACACTAAGATAAGATACTATTTTGTAATGTCCCCTATAAAATAATATCTTCTTAACCACACTAAACTAAATTAATGAAATAAATCTCATTGATTTTGAAATACCATACTATGTTAAACACCTAAAATAATTGAGGTCATATTATGTTAATAGTCATTTATGTATATTTATTTATTTATTTATCCTATTTCTTTTTGTATGAGGGGAGTTTGGGGATGATCCAGGGGATTTATCTCAAGACCAAGAGATTGTCTCTGTGCTAGTTTGCTCAAGGCTACCACGCCACACTATGAGACACACCATCACTTCAAGCTTTTCATGGATTAGTTGGAGATAAGTGTTTCATGGACTTTCTGGCCCAGATTGGCTTGAAACTGCAATCCTCAGATCTCAGGCTTCTGAGTAGCTAGGATTACAGGCTTGAGTCATCAGAACCTCACTCTGTTTCTTCTTAAATTGCTACATATTAAAAATGCTACAATTCACTTTATATACTCTTTCCTTTTTTTTTTTTTTGGTGGTGGTGGGGCTTAAATTCTGGGCCTGGGTGCTGTCCCTGCACTCTTTAGCTCAAAGCAAGTTCTCTACCACTTGAGCCAAAGCACCACTTCCGGTTTTCTAGTGGTTTATTGGAGATCAGAGTCTCATGGACTTTCCTTGCCCGGGCTGGCTTTGAACCATCATCTGTAGATCTCAACCTCCTGAGTAGCTAGGATTATACGCATGAGCCACTGGTGCCCGGCTACTGTCTCCTTTTTGTAGAACTACTTTGTGTATATTGTTTTAGAAAATGGAAATATTTTGTACTGATAGTCATGTAGAGCCCATCAGCATTGGTAATGTGTTTTACACCATTTACTGCAGCAGAGAGCTATTTTCCGTTTTCTTTATTTTTCTTTTTGTATAGAATTTTATTCATAAGTTTCTCACATGGATTAATACAGAAAACGTGTGGGAAGGCAATGAACATATTCCATGCAATTTTATGGCTCCTTTTCTAACAGCATATTTTCAGAGACAATACTCGTAATCAAAATACCATGGGTTAATCTAATTAAAGTCCCCAAAAATCCAATAGTCAACTAGGTTGTCAATTATGGAGAAAAGAAGATAAATACACTTGAAATATAAGAGGGCATATTATCAATTATTCTTTCCTCTTTATATGCAATATGAATTAAATAATTCTTAAATGATATAAGTTGCAAGAAGTAATAGTAGAAAATATTCCAATATTCTAGTTAAAAATACTCTGCTCATGGCTAATTGTGTATGTTTTTATTTTTATTTTTGGTATGAAAATATATACTTTTTTAACTTTAGAAAAACTAAGCTTTTTTATCTGTTTTTCTGTTGCAACTCTATTTTTTCCCTCCCCTTCTCCTTTCTTCCCTTTTCTCCTTTTCTCTTTTGAACAAATAGACTTAAAAAATATTTCCCCCCATATTCTCACTCTCACTGTACTTTGGTGTCATCTCTACCTTCTTAGTCATAATTTGTTTCCAGATTCCTCATTTCTCACTTTCAGTGTAGCCTCAACTCTTCATTCCCCTAATGAGTTGCTACCTGTCCTATATTACCATTATCCTATTACCCAATGGCAGCCGCTTTCCTCCCCCTCCCCTAGATGCTGTAGCCCTGTAAATGTGAAACGTCCTTTCTGGTTGGTAAATAAAAGAAAAAAGTATGAAAAAATACTATTTTTCTTTGCTGATTACTAAGATCTGCATTTTTCACACTTATTACTACTTGTTTTTACATATGCTTTTCAGCTTATTAATGGCGTATTCTTTTCTTCATGTTACTTAGACACTTTTGTTCTTTTTCTCAATATATTTTTTGGCTAATCATGATTACCCAACAACAAATTACTGTGATAGTAGTAGTACAATAGAGAAATAATAACAAAATTTACACATTTTACACAATTATACAAATATGTATGTTATAGATATATCTTTTTCCAAAAGAAAATATTATATAGTATGTGACACACTTTTGAACTATTTATAGAAAGCAACTATTAGCATTTAAACAGAAGGATAGGAGTAGTATTTTAATACCTCTGCCAGTGACATGTTTGAATTTTCGACATTAATCTTTGGAATTGAATGTGTTGCAATATTTAGCTTCAAATGACAATTACGTTCCTTCATAGTGGCACCAAAGCATAAGAGCAGCAATGTGGAAAATCATGGGGGCCTCTGAAGCTGAGTTGGGAAACCTGGAAAAGGGTTGATGGGTTGGAATGCCACTTTGCCAGCACTGGGAACGCTGAGAACTGGCCATGGAAGAGTTAAACCAGACACCTCTGGAAAAGGATAGAGACTGGATTGCTACCGCCTCACCCTACCCCAACTTCCTTGGGCTGGCAGCTTGGCCAGGGACTTTGACAATTCAATATATGAACCACAAGTGTGGACCTTCCCTAGGCTACAGTCTCCTGTCTCAAAAGAATAAGAGAAACAGTGGCACTCTCAAACTCTGATTGTAATATTTATATAGATGCTTTATGTTTTGCATGTATCCATGGTAATCTTTTCTGCGTGAATTTGCTTGTGAGGACTCAGGACCCAAGTGCCAGAGAGTCTTGAGACCCCTGGCCACCGCTGATGTTCATCTCTTATCTCTCTGCCTTTTCTGTTTTTCTTCCACCCAGTATGCCATCAGGATGCCTCGGGTTGCAGTTAGCAACAGAAAATTAGGAAATGAAAAATCCCAAAGAAGGAAAGAAGGAAGAAAAGAAGAAATGGAAGGAAGGAGAGGAGAAGGAAGAATAAAGGAAAGAAACATACAGAGATGCTAAGATTTATAAAAATGAAAATGTCTTTTATGAAATGATGAAAGATAATGAGGGAAAGAGTAGGAGCTACAGCTCATTGATAGAGTACTTTTTGCAGCATGCACATGTTCGTCATTTTTTATCTGTCATAATTGATATTTCATTTGCTCTAACTCTAGACCTTCAATCTCAATTATAATTTATTTTGAGCATATCACTATATTACTGCTGGACAGTCTACCTTCTGAAACTAGACAACTTTAACAAAGGTACATTAATCTGAACCTTTACCAGATTTTTCCATAATTCATAAAAGAATTATACATAAATTTAAACCAAAAAGTAACATTTTGTTATACTTTCTAATTAGAAATCAGTCATTGTGAAGGACAACAGTATATCTCTCTCCCTTTCTCTCTTTCATACGCACAAACACACACAGACACACACACACACAATTCAGTCTTTTGTAAAATGAGCAGCATATTCATTTACTTTTAAACTTTGGAAGTAATATTTTACATGACACCTTGTGATGTTTCATGAAGTACTAACAACATTTTGCTCTGTTTTTCACATTTAGATTACATAAAATAAATAGGTTGGTTCTCAAGATGAATTTTGAATAAGAGCATAAGTTTCTACATAATATTTACAAAAATATGCAATAAAACTGGTTATTCGTCATTTAGAAATAAAATAACTTTCAAACTTGGATTAAATGATTTTAAGTCTGTTGTGTCATTCCCACTGAAGGAAAACAAACTTATTTTGACTTAGCTTTGTTCCTAATCAATAATACTGTTAATGACATGTTACATATAGTAGGCACTATTATATATAATAAATAAACTTATAAATGTACTTATAGTTATCGATATTTTAATGGTTTAAGACCATCAGTCATAAATAGTGACTTCTCAGTCTCATTTGTCAATTCCGACATTGCTTTAAAGAAGAGAACCATAAATCAACAAACAAATGTGATACAGAGATTAAAATACATTGTTGCTATGGCTGCAAAATGTATCCTGTATTCCATTCTTAGGGATGGATATTAAAGTGTCTGTTCATATTAAGACATCTGCATGTATTTCTGTAGTTTTGGATTATTCATCAAAGTAAGTCTTTTCCATAATGAAAATTACTGGAGCAATTTCAGTAAATACCCTACACATACTTTTAAGATATTATTATTAAGACATATATCACTCTACATTTTGTGTATTTTAATTATCTTATTCCAATCTTAAAGTAATAAAAAGGATTATATTGCAATTATAAACTCTCACAATAGTGAAATAGAAGCTTCAAAGGAAACCAAATATGTCCAGTTGTTAGACATTTGAATGATGTATCCAGAAACTACCTTCTGTGGGAATAGGAAATGTTATCACTAACTTTACAACACAGTGATTATGGGTTTTTACCTCAATTTTTCAGCATGAGTCTTGAATCAGCTTGTACTCTAAGGAACGAAAATGTATTTAGGGTTAAAAAGTCACAGATGAAATGAGAACTACATTTTATTGAGTTCATTAGTTACTGTCTCATTTATTGTGCTCATTTACCATGTAAAGTACTAACTTTGTTCTTGAAGTCCTAATGATAACCTTTTAAGACCTCAGTATAATTTAAGCCAATGTTTTAATATTCATTGAAGGAATAAGTGATGCTTTACATGAAGCAAAAAGGCACCTTCACTGAGAAGGATCACACTGTGTCTGACTACTCAAGAGACAAGACGATCAATCACACAAAGCAAAGCTAATGAAACTTACTGATCCCTATTGTTTGGATCACATAATGCATTAAAAGTGAGGTTGGGAGAAGGTAATACCTGACTAGAAAGCAATGTCTAAGGATGACAATTAAATATTGAATTAGAATAAGAGGAATGCAAATTACTTTGTGTGATAAGATTAGTTAAGAAAAAAATGAAGTGAAAAGACATAGAGATTTTATTTATTGTCATGTAAATATATAGTATCAAATATGGAAACGCAAGTTCAGTAATTTTACTTTTACAAAGATCTTGTTAAATAAAAGTAACATACTGTCATAATTATGTTAATAGTAAACACGATATTATATAGCCAGTTATGTCTCCCATTAATATAAGTCTTATCCATATTTTAATGTTGTATGGGCAGCATAAAACAATCATTTAGTATTTAATACAAAACCAAACAGATATGAGAGATGAGAATAATATCTAAGGCAGATGGACACTTAAAAAAATGCATTCTATGTAGCCTTAATGGTAAGACATTGACTGATTTCCTTTTACCACATGGTTTGTTCCAGAAACCCAAAACATTAAGAAATGTTTCGTTTAAAACACAATGAGCATTAAACATAAGCTAAGTCAATGAGGCTTTCTTATACAGTCATACACCACATTTTTCACTGAACCACACACTATGCATGAGGTTCAAGTATAATTGTTCTGAAAATTTCCTGGAACCCAGAGTCATTGTAACCATCCTTGAAAGAGAGCAATACCATCCTTATATGTGCGGGGAGTCAGGAAAAAATGTTTTATATGTCCTCATAGACCCTGAAAATATCTTTAATTAAAACAAACAAACAAACAAAACACTTTACTACCAGGCACCACCTGTGGCTCATGCCTATAATCCTAGCTACTCAGGGGGCTGGGATCTGAGGATATCAGTTCAAAGCCAGCCCAGGCTGGATAGTCCATGATATTCTTATCTCCAATAAACCACTAGAAAACAGGAAGTGGTGCTGTGGTTCAAGTGGTAGAGCACTCACCTTGAGCTATAGAGCTGAGGGACAGCGCCCAAGCACAGAATTCAAGCCCCATGACAGACAAAAAAAAAAAAAACTTTACATAATACTAGATAATGAAAATGCACAACTGTGTTTCTTTAGAGTATACTCTTTCCTTACAGTTATAAACCAGTTAATGCAAAATAATTTGGTATGTTTGAACAGGAGCGACGTGCACCTATTTTTTATAGAATCTTTAATTGTTTGGCTCAATCCTGCCATATAGCCCAGTAGATTATGACATCTGGGTTTGTAAATACTCTCTAAATACTCCACACAAGGACCAGTCACCCCAAAATCCATTCTTTATAATCTGTCATCAATGTTAAGTGATATGTGACTATAAATATATTCCATACATATAAATATTGAGAGAATGTATGAAATGCTGAATCATTTATAACTTGTATTATACTCCAGGTATATGATTTATTACTTAAATGTGAATTCATGCCATTTGTCTGAATAAGCTTACACAAAAACTACTTCATGGATTTAGTAGAATTACTTCTTGTGGGGATATATTTTTAAATCTTATTTTTCACAGTGTTTGAATCTTGATTCCATTTGTTTCACATCTGTCTCATCTATTTCAAAGAATACTCAGAACAAGACAAGCCTGAAAATATTACATTGCGTATTTACATTTACTTTATCCATTATTCATTTCTTCCTTTGATCAAGTCCACAGCAGTGACATAGACAAAGGAAAGGTAAAAATATAGCTCAACTTGCTTGGGTGCTAGATATTTCTACAATATGACTGAAAGTATGCACTTAATCTACACTTAAACCTTTATATTTCTTTCTTGGAATATATTCAAAGAAAACTATAAGCAGGGTGCCCGTGGCTTACTCCTGTAATCCTAGCTGCCTGGGAGGCTGAGATTTGAGGATCACAGTTCAAAGCTAGCCAGGGAAGGAAGGTCTTTTATCTCCAAGTAACCACCAGAAAACTGCCAGTGCACTGTGGCTCAAGTGGTAGAGTGCTAGCTTTGAGCTGAAGAGCTCAGGGACAGTGCCCGGGCCTAGAGTTCAAGCCCCAGTCCTGGGGGCATGAGGGAGGGGGTCTATAAGTAGTTGAACAAAGAAATTTCCATTTAAAAAATAGCTTATGAATACAATGTGTCTGGATCAATGTCACTCTTTTCAACATTTTCACCAATCCCTCCCCAACCCACACTTCACCTTACTCTTCTTCATTCTGTAGGAAAAACACTGAATTCTTGGCAGCGTTCTCCCCCTCTTCTCCTCTTCATTCTCTACTCCTCTTCTGTTCACCTTTCTGTAGAATACTGACTTCTTAGTGTTTATCTAATTGAACTTTGATTTTGCTTTTCTAATGAATTACCCGATTTCAGTTCTCCCTTCAACTGACCATATTTCATTTAACAAGTTTGTATACCCTTGCGTAGGACCCAACCTATCTAAAGTTTAAAAGCTAAATCTAGCTTTCACATATAAAGGAAAACATGCGGGCTTTGCCACTCTGGGCCTGACTTACTTCACCTAACATACTTTTTCCATGTCTTTCTCTTTATAAAGAAAGACATTGATTGTCTAGATTTGTTGAAATTTTGTAAATAAAAAAAATGTTTTAGTAGGCATATTATACTGGCACCATTATGTTTTTATAGGCACATTTTTTTCTTTTATTTTTACCAGTCCTGGGGGCCTGGGTGCTGTCTCTGAGCCTCTTTGTTCTCAAGGTAGTGATATAGCACTTGAGCTATAGTGCCACTTCTAGCTTTTTCTGAGTAGTCTATTGGAAATAAGAGTCTCGTGGACTTTTCTGACTGGGCTGGCTTTCAACTGAAATCTTATCTCAGCTTCCTGAGTAGCTAGGATTAGAGGTGTGAGCCACTGGCACCCAGAAATGTTCACACTTATTATAAAAAATAAATAAATAAAACCATGGGAAGAACTGTGGACTCCCACATATAGAAAAATTAAAACATTTTTCTTGAAAAAGTATCTGTTAATTTTGTTGGTAGTGATTCTCCTTTACAACATCAGCTATTTAAGCCATAGCTAGGATTTGTTTTGGGTCATTTTCACTTAAATTGTAACTTCCGTTTCTCTCCCTTGTATCTTATCATTTCTTAATGAGAATAGAAATTCCATATAACCTTTTTCTTGCATTGCTGAGTATTAAACCCAGGTCCATGTACATGCTATGCAATATATTATACCATTTAGCACCATCCTCATTCTGTCTTGCCTTTTCAACCATTATCAGACCTTTATCAAACACAATGCTAGTCACATCAAAAGAAAGTACTTTGCATAGCACAAACAGAAGAACAGGACATAGTCAATGATCATTCACTGAATAAAGAGATAAGTGAATTAGAAAAAATATAATATTCAAAACTGGTATTTCAAATAACTTTTTTGATCTAAAGAATATACTTTTGAATTACTTTTCTAAAATTGTCATCATATTTATTTTATTTCCATCACTGGGGATTGTTTTGAGATGTCCTTATGTACATAGGACAAACATTGATAAATGACTTCTCTCTCCCCACCCCCTCAATTGCTCTACCTCATATCCTACTTCTTCACAAGTCAATCTCATGCTACTTCATCTATCATCCTCATACATGTGCATAAAATATTTTAGTAACATCTAACTTGCTTCACACTCTCTATTTACCATCTCCCTTTTACTGGTACCAACACCAGATTTTTTTGTATTTCTGAAATTAATTTTCACAATATGTATTCGCTATTTAAAAGGGTTTCCCTGTGGTATTTGACACACACACACACACACACACACACACACAAAATACTTCAAACAGTCTGATTCTCTTGTTTACATTCACTTTCCCCATACCCCATCTCATGTTATTTAATAGCTTTTAGTGAGAATTATGATGACTAAATTGACAAGATGAGAGTTAAAAATCCTCTCATACATTCTTCTATTAGAAATATAAATTCAGATTTTGTGAAAATAAATCTGTCATTTATACATTCTTTTAAATTCTATTATCTCAAAGGAGTTGTACAAAGGAGTTGCCATTTAACAAAGCAGTTTATAAATGCTTCTTGATCAATACATTTTTAGCCTTCATAAAATTAAAATGTCTATTTTAGGCAGCTCTAATTCAAACCTTGTTGATTAAGGCCAGGTGCCAGTTGCTCACCTATGTAATCCTAGTAACTCAGGAAGTTGATCTCTAAGGACTGTGGTTTCAGCTTAGATAGATAAATCTGATAAGATAGAGTCTTATATCCAATTAACTAGCAAAGAGGCAGAATAGACTTAATTGGAAAAAGCTAAGCAAAATGATGAAAAAATGGGTTCAAGGTCATGGAGTTAGGAAAAATGAGGGAATATAGTAGCTCAGAGACATCTAGGATCCAGTACTTCTCTGTAATCCATGTATCTGAAATAAAATAAGGTGAGTGACTGCAGTTAGAGTTAAATAGCTGAGAAAAATGAGGTTGTAATATAATAAATTAGACAATTAGAGATAAAGTGAAATCCAGAAATGTAAATAACTATCTATCTAGCTAGCTATGTAGATAGACAGATAGATAATTTTTTAAAGAGGCCCTTAGTATAGAGTATAAGAAAAGCCCCCTCCTTCTAGGAGTCATAAATAAAAAGGGAAAACAATAGTTTCTGAAGTCCCAGAAAAAAAAAAAAAAGGTTTAGATAGAAAGAAATCTTCATTCAATTTATCAATCTGCCAAAAGAAAAGACATCCCTTCCAACACCAAGTTGCTCTCTGGTGTCAGGGAAAGAAACATCTTAGGAGATGTCATATAGGCAGAATTCTTGACAGGAGAATACAGAAGCCTTTTCATTTCTTATCACCATACTCAAAAAAGTTACTTAAACATGAGGTTAATTGAACACTGTGGACATGAGAAACAACCAGGAAATTGGTCCTCATGTGTACTTAGATTCCCAGAGATAGATAGTTTTAGGTAGAAATTTTGTGCTACAAAGTACAAAGGAAAATTAAAGAAGGAGGATTAGTGAGGCTGCAGACAGAAAAATCAGTTGCATGTGGATTAAAGTAGGGGAGCTAAACAGAGCAGACACACATAATCCATAGGAATCTCACACCTTCCCAGCTACCACTGTCTGCTTTGGTCTCACCACCTGTGGGACAACTTCAAAGATTGATGGAAAACATCCACTGTCTGGGTGGGACTCAATAGGCAAAAATCTTAAAAGAAAATGAGTCCTTTCTAATCTTTTGAGGGGTGTCATTTATGTTTCCAGTTGTTTCATATTTTAGAATTATTGGTTTGCTGTTGTTGATGTTTGTTCTTTCTCCTCAGAGTGGTACAAAGCTGGTATTCCTAAAGAAGTGTGGTCATTAAGTAGTGTCTCATGGAATAAAAATAACTGAAAAAAAAACACTACTCTAATGTTTGGGAAAATCTCAACATAAAGTTGAAAGCAATATGAAAATGGAAAGGAAATATGATGCCTTTAAAAGCTCTCATCTCCTCAAATACCAAATCAGAATGCAAAGAATGGAGTACAAAAGTTACATAGAAAGGATATCTTTTCTCAAAGAAAATTCAAAAGAACAAGAGAATGAAGAAAGCCATTTTAAAATCTGGGTGAGAATATCAACTGCATAAAATAGAAATTTATCAGGGATGTTGATATTCTAACAGGAAAACAAAAACATAAACACAATTGAAAGAATCACCAATAAGCTAGATCACATACAATAACCCTCAAAAAGCTGCATTGGAAGTATGGTTCAAGCAGTAGAGTGCCATCCAGCAAGTTGAGTGAGAGTAGGAGTCCTTCAGTTTAATCTCATTAACAGGAGAAAAAAATTAAAAATCTACCTTTAGATTATTTTAATATGTGCACTACTTCAAAATTCTCTGGTTTGCAGCAATAAATTCCTTGCAAGTATTTTTAATAGATAACATATGATAATTAATTGAAATGTATAGATGATAAAAAGTTTTTGATTCTCTAATAAGCTCCTAAAACTTATTCCACAGTTCTAGCAAAAATAAAGAGAAAATATGCTGACAAAAATGAAAAGATAAATATACTCATTGCACATTATATTTATTTATTTATATTAAACATGCAGTGTAAACCACTTGAACACTATGTTGTATATGGTAACATATGGTTTATAGAAATATATTGTTTTGCAACATTAAAAATAATGTCACCTCATTGTTTTTACTTGTACCAGCAATAAATTGATAAATTGGTTTCCAGAGAATAATCATAAAAAAGAAAAATGAGCATTTTAAAAGAGAATAATTCTATTATTATACAAAACAAGACACTTTTAATGTATGATTTTAGGTTTGGAATTTCAGTATGTTACAATAATCCTTAGTTAATTTAGTTATCTCTTTAAATTTAAGTTTTCATCATCTAAGAACTATTTTTCTTGACACTTAATTTGATTTACATGAATATTAAACATGAAATGCGATCGCATTTGATTCCCAGTTAAAATGCATGTTTATAGGATATCAGATTTTCCTTTGTTACTCTTAAAATAATTACAAATAAATTTACATTAAGTTCATAAAAAGGTTCATAATAAAGGGATCCATACAATCTTTTTATCATGTTTTTAAAATGCAATTTATTTCTTCCAAATGGCTTAAAATCACACCAACTACTTTTAGTATGTTCAGCTTCCATTTTCAAAACAAAACAAAACAAAAAACACTGAAATATTCTCCCAGGAACAAATAAAAAATAGAAATATTAACAGCACTTTTGGCTGGGAAAGTGTGGAAATTTCTAGTAAATGTTGGAGCAAGTGATTATGACTTTCATTATAAATTCACTTCTGTTGTAAAAATTTAAACCAACAGGAATTCTATTTCAAATAGAATTTATAAGATATATCACCTTCCAAAATATGTAGAATTAGGGCTGGGAAGGTGGCTCAGTGGTAGAGTGCTTGCCTTGCATGCCTGAGGCCCTGGGTTTGATTCCTCAGCACCACATAAGCACAAAGAAAAAATCCGAAAGTGGCGATGTGGCTCAAGCAGTAGAGTGCTAGCCTTGAGCTGAAGAGCTGAGGGATAGCACCCAGGCCCAGAGTTCAGGCTCCACAACCTGACCCAAAAATAATAATAAAAAAAATATGTAGAATTAAAAAAAATGTGGCCAGTCAAAATGTGTGATAAAGACATTTATGAAAACAAAATGAGCAGAACTGAATTAGTGAGGTTTAAATGCTAAGAAGGAAATAAAAGAATTTCTCAAAGGGTTTAACAGATAAAATACATCTTTTGAAATGGTGAAAACAAGCAAATATGTAAATGGAAACATCAACCTTTAGAAACCCTGGTGATAAAAATAATCCATCAAAAGGAGAAATTGAAGAAAATTCTAGTATTCTCCATATTGAGAAGTCTACCCTTTATTTTTTTTAACTAGTAATATGAACTTTGACATTCTACCCATTTTTTAATAGTGAGTTCTTCCTTTTTTTACACATAATTATAGCATATTTAATAACATTGTATCTTTTGTCTTTGTGGAGAGTAAAAACATTACCTATGGATAGTCTCATATAATGTGAACAAGAGGAAATTCACATTTCTTTTTACATTCAACTTTCCATTTTTATTGTGCAAATTAGACTGACAATGTTATTATCAAAAGCAAGCTGTTACCTATGACTTTCATATATTTCAAATAATTCTTTCTTTATCTCCACATCATCCACAGATTATACTTTATAGAATTGCTCTCTATTGAAATTTCAGTGAAGGAATGAGTATCATTTCTAACAATGCAACTGAATATTTTTCCATATTGAGTATTCTAACACAAAAAATAAAGTATTTGAAAAGGTACCAAAATATTAACATTTAGCATATTTAAGGGATTTTATTTTAGTTCACTAATATATTAAAAGGAAACAAAACTTTTAGAACTAAAAACATCACAATCAAAAAAATGCAGTATATTTTTAAGACAGCTTTGAAATAATGTTTCATGTGGGTCCTTCAATCTCCATTCTGTTAAAGCTTTGTGTGAGGTAGTCTGTTCTTCACACTGTAGAATAGGATGCCACCAGCCTTTCAATGACAGTAGGGGACACTTATAACAAATACACATTCAAAAATAGCTGCCACATATTCCTCAGAGCGGCATTACCACTTATTGTTTGAAGCCAATGAAGAAAATTTGCATAGAAAAGAAAATAACACACATAAATGAGTCTAAGAAATAAAAGTTTGACATTGAGTGCTATGCATGTTTGTACAATTAGTTTTATTTTTGTTGGTGTTGTTCATTTGTTTTGTTTTGCTGGTCCTATGGCTTGAACTCTGTACCTTGGCATTGTACCTCAGATCTTTTTTTTTTTTTGCTCAAGGCTACAGCTTTACCACTTGAGCTACAGTCCTTTGTTCTCTGTGATTATTGGAGATAACTCTCAAGGACTTTCCTGTTCCAGGTGTCTTCAAAAGGTGATCCTCAAATCTCAGCTTCCAGCCTAGCTAGGATTACAGGCCAATTATATATAAGTACATTAAATGACATATGGTAGATTCAAGTTAGATCTCAAATAATGTAATTACATAGAAAGGCAAAGTCAAATTTCAGTATAATAAAAACCCAGGAAGCAGATACTGAAAATTTTTAAGGTGGGGTCAAAGGGAAAGGATTAGTTTAATAAGGAGATGAAGAGTAGGAGAATGAAGTTAAGAAGCTATTGTATGTCCTACAAAGTTAGTAAGTGAGGAAAGTGATGGTTAAAGGGGAGATAAGTGGCAATGTTAAAAGGGGTGACATTGATTAAGTTATATTGTATTCATAAACTACTTTGTTAAATGGCAAATCTTTTGGAAAACTACTTAAAGATAACCATAAAAAGAAATTAAAAAAATAAGTTTAAGTAATTGCTACTCATAGTATCAAACTAATTAGTTCTATGCTACTAGTTGTCTCTGAAAAAAAAAATGAATTCTCACTACTAGGTAGTGAGATTGTACTGTGCTTGGTCAACTGGGCTAAAACTATTTTTCCCCAAAGTCTTGCCATTTTAATTATATGCTAGCAATGTCTAAATTAAATATTTTGCAAGAAAGCATTTAGGAGAACAAAAAAAATGCAGTAGACACATTAATTTTACACTTTGATGTTCTTTTATATTGTTTCTAAGTGGCCTGTTTTAAAAATAAAATAAAATAAATAAAAAACCTTGGGGTAAGAAAATGACAAGTGGAGGGCATCAATTTTCTAGCTCATTTTAAAAAAGCTTCTGATACTACCACAAAATAACCCTAATCTATTAAAAATCCTTCCTAAATTGTAAGGTCTCAGATAACTGAATTCCCAATGCAAATTCAATTATTATGGTTGCAGTACTTCTTAGGATAAGCTTAGAACATTAGTTGCAAAAAAAATAAGGCCCTAAATGAGAATAGTTTCATGTAAAAATATTCTAAAGAAAATAGCAAAAAGGAAAGAGAGAGAGAGTGGGGGGGGGAGGGTGGAAGGGAGGAAAGAAAGAAAGAAAGAAAGAAAGAAAGAAAGAAAGAAAGAAAGAAAGAAAGAAAGAAAGAAAGAAAGAAAGAAAAGAAAGAAAGAAAGAGAAAGAAAGAAAGCAAATAGCACCCTTGCAAAAGGTTGATCACCTCCCTCATATGGCTCTTCCCAACAACGCTTCCTACTCGAGCATCAACCAGACTCCTGCCCAACAAGATCGCCAGAATAATGAAGTGAGAGACATAATAAAGTGTCAGCCATAAAATATGCTACACATATCTGACAGGAAATTAACCCAAAAGACCATGCGGACAAAAGTCATGTAGAGGAGAAAGATACATTACCAGTGGAGCAGACAAGGTCAAGTTCTCATGAATGGGGAGAAAAATGGCACCATTTAGCTCCTTGGAGGACCCTTTTATATGGTCGATGGGGGATGGGGAGGGGTCTGCAGGTGTTTTACCTAAGGCTGGGGTTGGAAGGTGCCTTGCCTGCCTTCTAGGGCAGAGCTTAAGTCTGGGAGGTGGCCGTTTGCTGACTTACATCTTCCCACCCCCTTTTTGTTTAATAGGTACAGTACTGGGCAGGGAGCCTGGGTGGAGGTCTTTTGTCTCTGGAGCTACTTCCTGCTGAGAGGGGGCATGGTAGTCAATGGTTGGGGGGCCAGGCAACCTACAGGAAGTTGACCAAGGTCCTGATGGTTATGGAGATGTTACTTGTCCAGAGAGGGGTCCTCTGGTTCTTTGATGACTGGAGGAAGACTGGGTCCAATCTTTTTTATCCGTATAAACAGGGGTCCGGTTGGCTGGGAAGTGTATGAGGCTGGTCAGGCAGGTGATGTTTGTTTTGGCAGAGAAGAATCCAGTGAGGACAGTCCTGAACCTGCGTGGCTGTGTGAATAGAGAAATTACTGAATAGGGTCCTTCCCACTTAGCAGAAAGCTTGGTGGAACTAGGTGCCTGTGGCAGGTAATTGTTTGAGGCATACACTAGGTCCCTGGCATTGATGGTATGGAGGACAATGGGGAGGGATTAGGTTTATATTGATCCACACATTTCCAGAGAAAAGTGCACAGGTGCTGAAGGAGAAAGGATAGCATTGGAGGGGAGGGAGAGGATAAAGGAGAGCCTGAAACCTGAAAAAGGGAAGGCAAAGGTAGGCGGTAGATAACTTCAAAAGGACTTAATATTAGAGGCTTTTTTGCAACACCCTTAAGAAGAAAAGAGCCAAAGGTAAAAGCTTTAGCCCATCCGTCTAGATGCAGTTCAAGGGACAGTTTGGTCAAAGTTTGCTTAGGAGATCTGTAGGCATATTCCAAATTCCTTAAGGACTGAAGGCCATAGGGAATATGAAAAGACCAGGAGATATTCAGAAATGTGGGCAATAGCTGGGTCATGGAGGAGACAAATTCCATTGTCCATCTGGATGGAAGCAGGCAGGCCAAAGTGGGGAATTATTTCCAGTAAGAGACGTTAAGACATAGATAGAAGAGGCTTTCTTCTTGGTAGTAGGAAACACCTCTGTCCATCCTGTAAAGATGTCTACAAGCACCAGCAGGTACTTGTATTTACGCAGTGTTGGCATATGGGGAAATCAATTTGCCAGTTAACTCCTGGGAGGTAACCTTGAGCCTGATGGGCTGGAAAGGGAGGTGGCTACACATTGGTATTTGGGTTTACACTTTGGCATACTTTGCAGGTCTGTGGCAGCTACAGTGTGTCACCTGGGTTGGGGGGGGGGGAGTTTTAGGAACTCCCGTAAGGCCCCTGTATGAGAGTGGAAAAGATGGTGGAGGGATTTAAGGATATCTTGCCTAGAGAAGAGAGGGGTGCAGAATCCTCTGTTATTGGTAGTGTTAATGCCCATTGCAGCCCATTTGGCAGTTTCATCAGCCAAGTTGTTTCCTGTAGTTGTAACTGAGTCATCTGACCAGTGGCCCCTGCCGTGAACTATGAGGATGGCTGAGGAGAGAAAAGAGGCTTTTAAGCGCTCACTAATATATGAACCATTTATTTCTGAGGTCCCTTTGGTTGTTGACAGGCCTCATTCCTTCCAAACAGCTGCATGAGAAAGGATGTTATGTAAAGCATATTTAGAGCCTGTGTATACCACAAGAGAATGTCCCAAGGCCAGTGGAAGGCTGGTATTAGAGCAACTAGCTCAGCTTTTTCATTGGTGGACCAGAAAGGCAGGGGGACAGTCTCCACAACACCAGAGATTGACACAACAGCATACCCAGCTACCCATGAGCCTTCCCAGAGAAAGGATCTGCCATCAGTAAACCAGGCAAAATGGGAGTTCTTTAATGCCCCATCACTAACATGGGCTGGGTGAGCATGAAAGATCTGGCAGCCTGAGGGCAGGGGATGTAATAAGGCCTGGAGCTTCCTCATAGGATCAGAATCCATGCCAGGCTCCTTGATGTAGGTGATGGGGTTGGCAGAGAAAGACCTCAGGCATGTCTTCATCCTGGATAAATCATTTAGTGTAAATGGCAGGTGCACTGTAACTATTCCATCTGTCCCTGCCACCTCGAGGAAAGGGAGAATGCAGGCTGAGGTAGCATGCTGAGCTGCAGCAGGCTCCTGAGCCTAGGTCTGGGTAAGGAAGGTACTCAATGTTTCTGTAAATTGTGTAAACAACTCCAGGGTGTGGATCAGTTTAGATGGCCAGTTCACAGTGGCCAGGCCAGGCCTGTTTTTGTCCTGTGGCAGATTAGGGAGCCCTGAAAGGGAAGGAGGGGTGCTGATGGAAGAGGGGGTTAGATGGAAGAGAGTCTTGGCCTGAGAGAGTGCAAGACAGAAGCATGCAGGAGCAGGTGACTGCTGCAGGCTGAAGGCAGTCCACCTTCGAAGGAAGTCCCTCCTCCTCGGGAGGAAGTCCTGCCTCCTCCAGCAGCATGGGGACAGGGTGTTGCCCCATGTTTTGAAATTGGGGCTCTCATCCACAGGATCTGGAAAAGAATCTGGATTATAAACTGGCTGTTTCATGGCCAGGAGGAGTTGGGCTGGAGAACCTGAGGACTCGAGAACCATTTAGACTGGAGCAAAGAGAGAAAGAGACAGCATCGATGTAGCAGGCCTTCTTTAACCTGCCTGAACGTTTGCAGAAGTTGGAGAAGTCCCTACAGTACCAGGATCCGGTGTCCCAAGAGTGGGCCACGTGGATGTTTTTCCAGTAAATAGTCAGACCAGATCTCATTACAGAAGTGTATTAGCTCCCGTGGGTCAATACGTGGTTCAAGTTTGAGAGTTTTTAGATTATTTAAGGCACAACCCAAAGGGGAGTCCTGAGGAATATTAGATTGCATCCCTAAGTCACCTTTTGGAACCAAAAGCTGCCTGTCAAGCATCCTCAGCAGTGAAGTTTGGTCCGATCAAAAGGGGTTCAATAATGGTCGAAGACGTCCCTTCCACCACTGGGTCCCTCAGCCACCGAAGGCCCTTGAGCTGAAATCTGGATACTTGGCGCTAAGATTTTTGCTCCGGGGGGCGGGGAGGGGGATGGGAGTACGGGGGGGGGGCTCTGTAACACCCTCGAAGGCTCCGCAGCCCATACAGAAATCGAAATCCAAATTAAACAAATGTATACACAAGATGCAAAAATGAGGAAATCAGGGTACAGGTTGACCCATTGTGACAATGAGATGTACAATATACTATGTTGAAAACGAACTTTACAACTTGGTGGGGAGGGCTGGGAAAAGGTGGGGTAAGTGAGGAGGGAAGAGGAAAATCAAAGGAGGAGGTAACTATGCTCAATAGGAAATGAACTCATTACCTTACTCATGTAACTGTAACCCCTCTGAACAGTATTTTTGCAATTATATATATATGAGTGGGGGGGGTTCAGACAGGAGGAAGCCAGCTCAGCAGCCTTTGGGTCTGTTTAGGATCACAGGTTAGGTCCCTGGGCTGCTGGCTGGACACCTCACTGCTCCCCTCCCCCCAACACACACACGTTGCAGGGGAGCGAATCCACCAGAACCTATCCCGGGTGTTGGCATCAAATGAAAGGAAATTAACCCCAAAGACCATGTGGACAAAAGTCACATAGAGGAGAAAGATTTATTACCAGTGAAGCTGACAAAGCCAAGTTCTCATAAGGGAGGAGAAAAATGTCTGTCCAGCTCCTCTGAGGACCCTTTTGTACAGTTGGGGCTGGAGGTATTGTACCTGAGGCTGGAGATGGGAGGAACCTCACCTGCCCTACCCAGCAGGCACTGCCATCGAGGGCGGAGCTGAGGTCTGGGAGAGGGCGTTTGCTGATTTACAATACCAAAAATAACTCACAGTGTTAATGATTTATATTGTCAGAAATCTGTGAAAATGGAGGATTATTCGAAGTGTCTAGGACTAAGAAGAAATGCCAGCTTGATTTAAACTCAATAGATGGATATGCATTCACTCAGCAAACTTTCTGTAATCAGTATACTAAATCCGGTAGATGACAATAGGTTTTGCCTTTTGCTTTGCTATTGACCAAATTCTGAGATCTCCAGTAGACAACATAAAATGATACAGCTTTCTTTCTTTAAGTGAAAACTAACTTTATTAAAAAAGTAACCACACTGAATTCCTATAATTGAAACTAAAGGCACCAAAATCTCAAATTGCTCAAAGATTGTAATAGAATTTGACCTAGTTAAAATTCAAGAAGTTAAGCAAATTGTTTTTTTTTTTATTTTCATGTCATGATAGAAAGGTAATCTAAGTTAGATCAGAATGTTACATTTATGATGTCAGAACTGTCTATCTCTTACACTAATCCTCAGGTAAGTCTAGAAAGTACTGCCTTCACTAAGTGCAGAAAGAAAATCTGCATCTGGCATACCTATTTTCTTTAATGAGTTTCCTTGACAATTACACTGTTTTATTTATTTATTTATTTTGACAATTACTTTCTGTAGGTTCCTGTGCAACATCCTAGCTTCCAAAATTGAATGCAGAAAACAAGATAGCAGAATGTAGATGTAACCAGTGGAATTTGTTCCCAAGTGTAATGGAAACTATTGGAAAGCTGGGCTGAAGCAGCAATCTAAATGTTCAGTGCTGAAAACAGCCTGGTTGTATAAAAGTTGATCCCTGAAAGCAAATTTGATGGACATTATATGTAAAAGTTCCTAGGTCTATTGAATACATTCTGTGTTAACTTACATATACAGTCATAGACACACATTTTTACTACAAGTCTTTCTTATAAAGAGGCTTAGGCTGAGTAAAGACCCAATTTCTTCCTTTGTAAGAATTGAAAATATTAATTGCCGGGCACTGTGGCTCATGCATGTAATCTTAGCTACTCAGGAGGTTGAGATCTGAGGATCGCAGTTCAAAGCCAGCCCGGGCAGGAGAGACTGTGAGACTCCTATCTCCAATAAACCACCAGAAAACCGGAAGTGGTACTGTAGCTCAAGTGGTAGAGCGCTCGCCTTGAGCTGAAGAGCTAAGGGACAGCGCCCAGGCCCAGAGTTCAAGCCCCATGACCAACAAAAAAAAAAAAAAGAATTGAAAATATTCACAAGTGTTGATAAATGTTGGCATCCAATCATATCACATCTTTAACTCCTTAATTCCCAGAAATTAAATAATTATAAGAAAGACTTGGAATAAAGATTTCTCAAGAATATATGCACCATGAACTGTTATGCATATCATGGTGGGTATCTCGTATGCTTGCATCACTTTTAAAACAAAAATCTGGCCTCTTAAATTTTATTGTATTGAGTTTTAGTATGTAGTTGTTCAAAAGACTTTCAATTTAACCCATCAGTTTATGAGCACAATGTGACTTGATCAAATTTTGCCTCTTGTTCTTATTTTCCCTGGTGGGGAAACATGATTGAGTCATTAAAAACAACAATCTCAAGAGTAATTATCAATGATAATGATAGTAAATGTTCCCATGACACAATTTTTTTGCCAGTCCCTGAGAGATTTTTGTTTTGTTTGTCTGTTTTGTTTTTGCTCTAAAGACTAAGACAGACCTTGAATAAAAGCACACAAAGATGGGTGGGTGATTAGGGAGGACAACTTCTCCATGTTTTCCAACAACCTAGCTGGCTCTGTGTGGGCAAAAGCTGGAAGAGTTTATTCAGCATAATTTCCTCTTTCATGCATTTACTTTAGGGAGGAGAACCCTAACTTGCTAGATTTGAAACCACGTTAGTGGTAACCTCCTGCTCTTTTCTCTTTTCCCTCCTTTAGAAAACAAATTATTGTCAGGTACTGGTAGCTCAATGCTATAACTCTAGCTGCTGAGGATTAGAGTTGGAAGCAAGCCCAGACAGGAAAGCCCAGGAGACACTTATTTCCAATTAACCACCAAAAAAAGTCTGGAAGTGGCGCTGTTGGCCTAAGTGATAGAGTGATAGATTTCTGCATCAACTTGTGAGTTTCAATATATATCATCTGATCACACATGTTCAGAAACTGAATTTCCATGTCATTCTTATTTCACTGATGCATGGAAAGGCGGTGGGTAAAAGCCGGGCAGAACCCGCCAAACTCCCTTTCCATCACAACATATGGATTCAAAATCAGTCTGACATTTTAGAAGAACTGCAGAGATGAATGCCACACTCAAACAGTTAAAAATCCTGGAGGAGGATCCAGGAGCTGGTGGCTCACGCCTGTAATCCTACTTACTCAGGAGGCTGAGGTCTGAGGATTGCAGTTCAAAGCCAGCCTGGGCAGGAAAGTCTGTGAGACTCATCTCCAATAAACCCCTAGAAAACCAGAAATGGCTCTGTGGCTCAAGCAGAATATATCTATATATCTATATCTCTCTCTATATATATTCTGTTTGAATGATCACTATCATAGTTTGCCCAACTCACATGTTTTTCCTGTGTAGAAGACTGGTGTGGATGATGACTAGAAATTAGAAAATTGAGAATATAATCATGTAGTGATTCCAGTTGTGTCTGTGGATACAGATGTGATCTTATTACTGTAAGCAGTTATTACTTCCCAAGTTAACTGATGCTCAGTATTAGTGATGTTTCTTAGTATCAGACAAGAACACAAATATTTTTGTGTGGCTCTTGCACAGGGTTATATTAACTGTTTAACATTTTTTTTCCATACTAGAGTTTTTAATGACCTGTGATTTCTCTTATTTGTGAAAGATATGTTTTGATATATGAGTTTGATTTTATTGAACAAGAACTATGGCTCCAATAGAAACTCTAGGAAGAAACAGACTCCTGTGTATAAAACATATTCCTTAAAATTCAGAGACTCACTCTTTTTATAAAATTACTATACATTACTCACATAGGACATACTGAAATTTCTCTTCCAAGTTGAAACACAAATGGCTTCATCTGATCTCTCCTCCTATTAAGTGTGTGTGTGTGTGTGTGTGTGTGTGTGTAACATTCTGTGGACTTCATTAGATACACTGGAGTATATTATTCCTACACGTTTGCTTAGTATGTTGAAAATCTGCCTGTTTCGAGTGGGTCCAAGACTAATTCTGCAAAACAATACATCTCCCCTGAAAAATCACTGTTTATTTAATCATGGGACACAACAGGTCTACTTTTGCCTTAAGTTTCTATAATTGTTAAGAATTCCCTATAGAATATTTTACGTGGCAAAGATGGTTCACAAAACAGATCTTTGGAACTGAGAGGCAAATCTACAATAAGTTCTACAGAGAATATCAATTCTTCTTAAGCGGAAAAAATAAATGTGGTCATTACTTATTAGGAGATCTGCAATTCTCATCTTTAACTGAACTTTATCTGGTGAAGGTAAATTATCACTAATAAAGTTTATGATGCCAAAAACTTTGTTTGCAAAGTTTTATAAAGGATAAAGACCAAATTGGGAAAAGATTACTTTCTCATTTATTTGAATAAGAGAAATAATATTTGCATGAAAATCCATTGAATTAACTATTTTCAGATTGTTAGAAAACTTACCGAATTTGTCATAAGAATGAAAAGTGGTGTTTTTGGTGGTGTTTTTGTTGTTGTTTCTTTGCTTATTTGATGGGTTGGTTTTGGTTACCTGTTTTATAATTTTAGTAATATATCAAATTATCTGAATTACAAAACGTGTTTCTGTATAATAAAAGATTTACTTATTTTCTAGAATACTTTATGGGAATCTACAACTTGGGGGAAAATAGTACATGGGGGAACGGAAAGAGTGAGGCATGAAGGGATAGGACAGATTTTATGTTGACATGGCTCCATGGAAGATGGAAACAGAGGAAAATAAAGATGACAGAATTAATTGGAGATGCTTGTTCTTTTGTGTTTGGTTCATATTTCCTTTCTGTATACTTGAAGTGCAGCATTTGGCTTCAGAGATTTTTTTCTATGTTCAAAACTGAAATGCAATATGACAAAAACTCTGTTGAATTGTGGTGGTAGAATCCTCAGTCCTGGGATTACGTCCATCTAGAAGCAGTTGGAGAACTCTGTTGTATGTGTAAAGCCACACAAAATGTTTTCTGTCTGTAGGTGAAGAAATCCTTTCCAGAAAGTATCAGCATAGCCACACTTTTCTTGAACTTTCCAGCTCCAGAATTCTGAGAACTCAATTTCAATTGTCTGCTCTTGTTCAGTGGCTAGAGCCTAACTACCTAACAGACTAGAGTGTTGGGATCAGGTTTTGAAGCTGCCTTGCAAAGAACAAAGTCCCTCAGACTAGCCTTCTCAAAGAAGAGCTACAAGTGGTGATGAGTAGTTTTTATGTTAGTCACTAAGAAGCTTAACATATAAGATAGGTGAACAGCACCTATGCAATATGTCTGAGTAGAAATGAGAACTTTTGTCTGAAATAATATGTCAGATCATGACATTAAGAGTACTTAGGAGGGAGTAACGATGCTTCACAAGAAATGTACTCATTACCTTACTCAAGAAACTGTAATCCCTTGGTACAACACATTTACAATAAAATATTTTTTAAGGAGTACATACTTACAAAGCTGGAAGTCCCAAGATCAAAATCCACATACACACACACACACACACACATACACATAAAAGTCTATTTTTAAAATAAATCATACTATTATGAATAGTATTATAGTATAGAGATAGTATACAGATAGTGTTACAGCCTAAGATTTTGTTGATACTTCAAGAAATATTTTATTTCATGAAAGCAAAGTAGTCATTGACAATTTGAGAACAATAAGTAAACAGAACTTCATTCAATATTTGCGGTAGAGTATCAGTAGTTGCAAACTATAATTTTACATTTTTATGATTTGAAAATGAGTTGGGAATACAATTTCTGAACAAAGAAACTATTGTCTTGGAAATTTAGAAAATATATTTTTAGTTAATAAGAATTCTAATTATACAATGATTTTCAACACTAATGGATCCTGTATCAGATCCAAGTATTGATTTGAATATTTTACTTTAATTATTGATATTGCATGGATCCTAGAATTTAGTAAGTTAAGACCTCTTCTTCCCCTCTTTCTCAGTCAAGAGCTTGATATTACTAGTTTAAGAAGTTTGTCAGAGATCAAAACTCTTAATATATGAAAATTGCAGGTATTAGGGAAAGAAGCAACCAGTGGTGATTTTTGCTTACATCCAAATACTACTCTGTTTACACCTCAGAATATAGAGATGATATTTATCATTTAGGTTATTCAGTTAAAAAGATATTTCTGAAACAATGAGTTTCCTTGGATTATGAATGTGATATTTGTTTGCACTTTATTTTGCATCCTATATTAAGTTATATTATTTTCAATTTTATCTATGTGAGACATAATCATGTCATGAAAAAAATATCTTGGGAAGTACATCTCTCCTATAGTTAATTCATTGCAAAGTCATGCACTTAGGACTGACTAAAACTGAGCAAGTGGTATTATGTAAACAGACAAGTATTATCCTCTGTATGACTGGTGATTTAGTAAACACTTTTCATAATAAGTCAAGAAGATTGTAGAACTATCACTTCACCATAAGTGAAACAAGAGAATCAATTCTTTACACAGAAAATGGCTAATGTGGAAATTGGATTTTCTGACAACTCATTGAAGAAACAATCATGAGCAAACACAATGAAATGTAATTTCCTTTATCTTAGATTCTTTCAACTTAGCAGTTAAAGCCAGAGCCTCATACATGCCATTCTATATATTTTATCTTTCCAGCAGATGATTTTATATGTCAAATATCTGAAGTATGGATAACTCATCAGGAAGTTTAGGGGTGAAGAAATCAATGCAACATCACTCAGCAGTTTTGATTTTTTTTCAGCAAACTCATAACTGCTTAATGCTATTTTTTTCAGTTTGTGTGAGCTCATATAACAGCAGGAAAACATAATATAATCAAAACAGCAGGGAGCTTCTCTCTTCAACAAGAATGGATTTACATTTGACCATTATGTAAATGATTCACCATTTTCCTACTTGCCTATTTGAAGAAGTGGCAGAGTAAATTTCCACATACACTTATGAGAATGTTTTCAAAAACCTTTATATAGTGAAACTCTATTTTTTTTCAGTAATATGAAGATAGGTCATTCAAGTATTTTTCAACAATAACAACAAATATTTTATCTTCCTTGTATATTTTGTACAAGTTTTAACTAAAAAGACAAGTTTATAATATATTTTCTATCTAACTTGAGCTCACAATAACTAGATTGAATGGTGCCCATTAAGTGTTTTTAAAGAAAGGAACTTAAATAACCTCTCTTTTTTATTTTAAAAGGAATTATTATAACAAAAAATCAGATATCTTTAACCGTTTCTGTATTCTGATATACACCCCTAAAACTTCTAGAAATTTATCAAATAGAAAGCATCCAGACATATGTCATTCTAATTTTTTCTTTGTTCTCATGTTATAAATAGTTAATGTTTTAAGCAGCAAGCATAAAACATGATCTCACTTCCAAAAGAAGTTAGAGTACAATTTAAAACTGATGCTTTTCTATATATTTCATTTCATTTAATCATCACCTTAAACCCAATGAACACCATATATTTTTATCCCTAAAATTCAGTTCCATTTATAGCAGGTATACACATAGTCACTCATTCAGTCAGTCCAATTAATAACTGATGGCAGGCAAGTAGTAAAAGTGTTCAAACCATTTATTTTCTTTAGTATAGACTCTTGGGGCAGTTCGCTATTGCACAGGTTTCTCAATAGTAAGCAAGTTTCTGCTGTGTACTGTTTTATTTTTTCCCTAAAGTATTGTTCAAATGAGAATCTACGCTTAAAACTTTATTCTTCAAAACTGAATAATTCTCCCAACTTTTCATCTATAGTTGTTCCTGTAACCCTTACTTTGTGGTGATAATGCTCAGATTCACAAAAGGTGTTGTTTTTGAAGTCTTTTGTTTTGAATATTTATTTTTTAAAATTTTATTGTCAAGGTGATGTACAGAGGAGTTACAGTTCCATAAGTAAGGTAGTGAGTACATTTCTTGTCGAACTTGTTATCCCTCTCCATTTAAGTTTTGGTGCTCAAGTATATTTTCAAAGTTGCTTTCTAATATGAACTTATTAGCTTATTACTACAAAACATGTATAGTCACAAAGGTAAAGGGATTTTCTTGTGTATGCTGCACCTGTTCTTTCCTTAAATTTACTTTGTAGTCTTCACATCATGTTTAGCATAACCTCTTCTCAGGCATTAAGGCTTTAATTCCTTTCATCAATGCCCATTTATTCTCACTATATTTGATTAGCTCTACTTTTGCAAGTGGGTTTATTTATCCTATAAAATGCCAGTATTTTCAAATATCTTTGTCTTGAACTGAATGATGAAGATGTTTGAAGAGATATTATTTAACTAATAATGTATATTCTTTTCAAAGTGACACATTTCTATCTATATGGAATATCATCTACAGTTTGGACTTTTTTTATTGGTTCTTTCTGTTTTTTTCTCCTTTTTACACGTGCACGCACGCACACACAAACACACACATACATTTATTGGTAACTGCCTTTTCTACTTCTAATGTTTTTACATGACAGAGAGTACCCACTTTACATTATGTGGTGAAGGTTTTTATTTATTTTTTAAGTGAAAGACCATTTATGAAATTCCTTATCATTTTCAACTTTGTTGATTATGCAATATTGATAATCCTTTTGCACAAATTTGACCATTCTTCTATGATACTTTTACCTGAAAATTATGAGAAATGTGTATATCTAGAGATAATATTCATGGTGGGGTGAATATTGTGTTTTATTATATTAACACTTGTTTAAAATCATGGAGCTTATAACACTGTGATAAAATAATGAGATTTTACAATTTTTATTAGGAGCAGGTGCAACATTTAGGTCACACAAGGGAATAGATGAATTCCATAGAAACTATTTGTGTTTAATATGAATATATATTTTATTGTACATGAAAATGACACAGTATGGATAATGTTTATGGTCTTTATATTTTCATTTTGTGCAATGTACCTTTACTTTAATTAATCAGTTGTTTTCTATTTGTTTTAAAGATATAGGCAGGACATTTTTCTCTTCTATGACTGCCTCCATGTCAGAAGTTATAATTTGAAGTACCATGTGTAATCAAGTCTAACAAAAGAAGTACAAAAGAGGGGTTCAAAGCAATTCCTCTGTCCCTTCTGAATGGATAATATGTTGAGGATAACCAATTTTTTGTCTCAAGAATAACAACAACTTCTACCTGCTTCAAGTTTGGAATATTTTTCAATGAGGTTTAGGGAAGTATGGTATAGAAAGTGAATAGCATTGAATTGTGCAACACAGGCTGGATAATAAAAGAGAACTACTGAGTGATCCCATGCTGTTCTGGATTGAGGTCTGGGTAGCCTTGCACATCCATGTCAGATTTGAGAAAATCAAATAACAAGATGAATGGGCTATTTTGACTTATGGTTTCAGATGCTTCAGTCCAAAATTTGCTTGCTTCATTGTGGTTGTCTTGATGGCAGGAAGTGCACATGCAAAAACAAAGTTGGAGACACAGACAAAGTGGGCCATGAACGATATATACCCTCCCATGTCATGAGTCTAGCAAATTACTTCTTCTAACTAGGCTTTATATGCTAGTCATCCGTTCAACTATGAATCCATCAAGAGATTGATAAATTAATTGAAGTACAGTCCTCATGATACAACTGTGGCTCACAAGCCAATATCATCAGGAAGGCAAGCCAACAATGAAAGGAAAGAACCTAATTATGAACCGAAAATCTGAGTAGCATACAACAGAAGTTATTTGAAGTGATACTGTGTGATATAATAAACTTGGATATTCTCTTATTTAAAAATGGCAAATAACCATAATCCTACTCCTTGTGAGTATGGAAAATGTACTCTTTGAGACTAAGTAAGCTATTTAGTGAATTTGAGGCCAGTGTAGACTAAGCTGGTGATACTAAGATGGGGGGTGGGTGCTGGAGATGGGAAGGGATGGTAAAGGGAAGCAAAGGAGGAAGCCACAATGCTTGATAAGAAATGTACTCGTTACCCTGTTCATGTAATTGTGACCCCTCTGTATGGTATTTTCACAATAAAAAAAAGTGAAAAAAGTTAATTTTTGTAAGCTTTCTAATGATTTTTTAAACATTTTATTTACAACTTTAAAAATCATGAATATTTTATGCATGATTTTAAACTGTTCAAAATACATTTTATTTTTGCTTGCTGGTTTTGGATTTATTGATACTCAGACTTGTTGCTAGAAATTTTCATTTCTAGCTGGTGCTCTACAACTTGAGGCATCTATAGTATGGAATTTTTACTTGTTAATTGGGGATTAGAATTTCATGGATTTGTTTGTCTTCTTGGCTTCCATTTTGATCCACAGTTCTCAGTTCCTGAGTGGCTAATATTACAGGCATAAGCAACCAGTGCCAGGCTGAAAGGTATTTTTAAGAGAATAATATCTTATTTAATAACTTTATGCATAAGACTAATGGATTATGTGGGAAAGGTAGATCATGTGCAACTACAAAACATGTGGTTATGAGTAATACTAACCACAGTATAAAATATTTAGTTCATTATTTAAATTTCATATATAATTAGTTCTTTCTTCCAAGTCTTTCTTTATCCATTAATTTTTGTTTTTTCCTGTTTATTCTCCACTCCATTTTCCTCTTTCACATATCTATTATTATTGTTATTTTTATTATATTGTTGTGCTGGTACCAAGACCTAAACTCAGGGCCTAGAAATTTTCCCTTAGTTGTTTTTCCTCAAGACTGGAGTTATATGATTTGAGCCATATATCTATTATCTGAATTTCACTTGCTAATGGGAGATAAGAGCCTCATAGAATATCCAGTTATGTCTTGGTTCAAACCAGGATCATCATATCTCAGCTTCCTGAGTTGATAAGATTATAGGACTGAGCCGGCAAGATCATATTTATATTGAAAGTAAATGTATAAAACTCAAGTATTTAAATGATTTAAAAACAATCAATTTCAATAATTTCTTTTTCTGAAAATATCTAATTAAAACCAAATCATGTTTAGAGTTATGTAGATAGGAATTCAAAATGGAACATTATGTATGACAAGAAGAGTTTATAATCAAACCTAATTTATATCAGGGAATTTTATTCTCCTTTTTACATCAGTAGAAAAATGGCTATCCAATGTAGAAAACAAACAATAATAATTAGATTTTTTGTTTCAGTGTGAAAACTACCTCACTTTTAAAATTTGCCAACTCGACATAGCATATTTTTGCTAAAATGAACACTGGGATAAGAAATGAAGGTAGAGAGATAATAGTGTTACTTCTATAAAATAACATTGCCCTCCTTATGATTCTGAGTACCAACAACTTTCTCTGCAGAAAATACAATATATGTGTATTATATATATATACATATATATTTATATGTATATGTTGTTTGATGATGGGAAAATGTCCCAAGCAATGTAGTGTTAGCTGACTCTAGACAAAGAAGGCTGCAATGTTGGGTGAATTTGTCATCATGAATTGGTATTAAAGTTTAGTAAATATTTTCCTGCATTTTTTGAGATAGTTTTGTGTTTTATGTCATATAATCTATTGATATGGAGTGTAGTATTTACAGATTATATAAACTAATCCAAAATACATTTGTTTGATAAAATATTCTTGGTTATAAAAATTATTTTTAGGTATTTCTTTTCCTTGCTAATGTTTTTTAAGCAATTTGTGACTTTTCAAAATTAACATTGTTAGGCAGTGAATTCTTATGTCTGTATGGGAAGCAAAATAGATACCTGTCTAATTTGTATGACAAATAAAACTCTTTACTCAATATATAAACCTGTGTTTTCATGATAATATTCAGAAAGTATTCATATTTATGTTAATAGAGGAAAATTAATTCTTTTATGAGGGATTTCTTTTGAATGGAGTAGTGGTATGCAATTTCTCTGTTAAGTTGCACATTTAAGAGAAAAATTAGTCTTATTTTATGGTTCTTTGCAAAATTATTTGGCCTCCTTCAATGTTGTTATTTAAATTCTATTTATAGTGGCATTTATGTCTTCTATGTGGCTGGCCATAAACACTATTTAAAATATTCAAGGTTTTGCAGTAGAGTAGTTTTTTTTAACCTCTCAACTAAACTTTTCAAATACCTTTTTCTGGCATTGTGTACATTGCAGTATAAATGAGCAAATGGTACAATGTGAAGCCCTTACTATTACTGGTCATTAATGATCACAAATGCTTTATGTAGGGGAAAATAAAAACGTTGACTATCACTGAATAGAAAACAGAAGGATGATTATTTCCAGAAAATAGGGCAGTAAATGGTTCATTTGCTCTCTTTCCATTTGCAGAGTTGTAATAAAAATGCCAAGTAGATTGATATTTAAGCAAACATCACATTGCAATAAAGTTAAGATTACTAGAGGAGATGCATTAATACAGGGCATTCCTCTTTGCGTTAGCTTTTCTACTTCAATTTCTAGAAGATTCGACTATTTTAATTTCAGTTATACATACACATTTAGCTTACGATTCAAAAGAAATTCTCCTTTATAGAATATAACTCTGGAATCATATAAGTTATCTTTAAAAAATAGTTCTGCTTCTTTATAGTTTGTTACTTATATCAAACGTCACATTTGAGGGAAGTTGAAGTCCTGTGCATCATTCAAAGTACACAATGCCTTCTTGTTTACATGACAATAAGTTTTTGCTGGTACTGAGGCACAGGACATAGCACAACATATGGTGTCAATCTTTCCATTTCTTAATGAAAAATTGAATTAAAAATTCCTTGCAACAAACTGGTGACCAGTTGCTTTGCAAAGCTATCACACATATTAATTGTTACTTTTAAATGCTAGCTTTAAAAAATTTCTTGTGAATAAAAGCATAACAGAATGATGAAAGGATGGGAAAAGAGAAGAAAAATAAAATGACAAAAAATGTAGGCTAAAAAATAACAGTTTCTAGCCCATAGAATGGGTATCATTGGAGGTTTCATAGTGAGATAATTAAACTGTAGTTTGGGGGAAAGTTTCTCAAAAATTAATGGTGACAAAAAGGTACTATGAGTTTTGTGTGGTTTATTGATTGCAGGATGGAAACTGTCGATAACTAAAAAGGTACATCGCTATTTAAGAATTATGAAAATTTGAAGTGAAAGAAAACTGAATATACAGTATTTAACTTTTAAATTCATAGTACATTGTCAATCGATGTAAAATTTAAAAATCATAAGCTACTAGACATCCATTTTCTATGAAGTTCTTATAATAAAAGATTTCTTTCTTACATTAGTGCTAATTTTACATATTTATGTCATCCATCCATTCAAAGAGTCACCTATTAGCTATGGGCAGATTCTTTTATTTTCCTTTCACAGGTGAAATAACTTCAAACTCTTTGTTCATCAGGGAAATAAAAACAAAAACAACACTGATATTCCATGTCTCCAGACATGAAGAAACTATAAAAACAAGCAATGATGGGGGGAAAGTAGGGAAAAGCTACAGTTACAGTCTCTTGGTGAGAATGTTAATTACACTAGTCCTTAGAGATATCAGTATGACATTTCCTCAACAAATTAAAATTAGGACTTCCACTATTGTGTACCACTACTGGAAACACATAGAAAGAAATAAATGGCAATTTGCAGTATAGATTCCTGCATAAACATCTTCATCACAGCGGTAACCATCAAGTTATGGAATCAGCCTTGCTGACCAAAAGTAGACAGTGAAGTAGACAGTTGAAAACATGACCTAATCCAGAGGTTACTGTTTGTAGCTAGATTGAATTCTGTCAGATTGCAGTCTGTCAGACAAGAAAACAAAGAGGTGGAGGAATAGTTCAAGTAACAGAGCCTAGTCAACTAAGTAGGCTAAGCAAATATGAGTCCTTGCGTTAAAAACCTAGTGCCTCCAAATCAGGATGGAAATGTGAAAGAGAAGGAAGACAGAAGGAAAGAAGGAGGGAAGGAAGGAAGGAAGGAAGGAA
>NW_012267237.1:18113466-18142941 GCF_000151885.1 Dipodomys ordii | reverse complement strand
GAAGGAGGGAAGGAAGGAAGGAAGGAAGGAAGGAAGGAAGGAAGGAAGGAAGGAAGGAAGGAAGGAAGGAAGGAAGGAAGAGAGAAAAGAAATGACAACTTTTGAGCGTTTTAGGGTTTGAACTCATGGACTCATACTCACAGTCAGGTTTTCTCCCACTTAAACATATTACAAATTCTATTTTTGCCTTAGTCATTTTTTACAAAGCATCTTGTGATTTTCTCTAGGACAGACCCTGGATCATCATTCATCTATGTATCTGTGACTAGGTTAACAAGTGTGTATCAAAATCTAGATCATTGGTTGAGGAGGTTTCACACTCACATTTTCCCTGATCTTGAACTGTCATCCTCCATATCTTCATTTACCCAGGACACAAAGTTCTATAGGACTTTCCCAAGACACCCAGCTTGGAGGTAAATAATCTAAAAAACAAAAACAATGGAAAATATGGAGAACAATAATTGTAGTTTTAGTTCTCCCAATGGACGCACTATGATTTAAAAGTCTTGTTTTTCTTATCACCTACATAATATCATAGTATACCATTTGTCTCCCAAATCACGGTATTCCTCTTTACTGAGAGATGATTAAATATATATTTTTAACTTCTGTTTGTTTTTCATTTGAGTTCTTTACATTGTGTGTTAAAATATTGAGCCTGGAATTAGCCATATTTTGTGAAAAGGTTAACTATTATAGTAATCATTCTATATTTGTCTTCTTCATGAAGTAACATATGCACATTTGTCAAGATACCAAATCTACCAAAAATTATCTATCTGCTTTAACTTTAATTAATACATTTCTATACGTGGAAGCATTTGAAATTTTGTATAAGCATCTATGTGGAAACAAGTAGTTCACAGATGAAATCTACAAGTTAAAGATTAATTCAGGGCAAGCACAAGAACAGCAATTAGAACTCCACTTTAAATACTCTGTCCTTTTATACATAGGGCAATTTTGGGTCATTCCTAGATATCAGAGACATAGTGGTTTTTGTTTTTATTTTATTTTATTGTAAATATACTGTATAGAGGGGTTACAGTTACATATGTAAGGCAATGAGTACATTTCTTGTCGCGCATTATTACCCCTTCTCTTGTTTTCCCACTATCCTTCCCCTCCCACAACTTCCTCACTCCTCCTCACCTATCAGTTGTAAGGTTCTGATATACTGTCTTGTGGGTATCATTGTTGCAATGGGTCACCCTGAGGCACTGGCACCTGGCCATTTTCTTTCATTTTTAAAATTGTTATTGTAGAGTTACTATACATTCTGTGAGACTCTTGTCTCTAATTAATCACTAAAAAACTGGAAGTGGCGTTGTGGCTCTAGTGGTAGAGTGCTAGCCTTGATCTGAAGAGTTGAGGGGCAGTGCCCAGGTCCAGAGTTCAAACCCCACGACCCACAAAAAAAGAAAAGAAAGAAAGAAAAGTATAGAAAATGCTTATTTTAAATATGTCATCATATTCCTTCTTGTCCAGATTGGCTTTTCTTATTCAAATTATATGTAGATAAATCATATCTTGATGAAAGAGACATTCTATAAATTCCACTCTCTTGTGGAGACTGAAATTTTACAAATGCCATCTCCAATATCAACAATAATAATATTTTATAACATGTTATTTTTACTTGATTGAGAATAGTAAGAAGTATAAACCTCAAGTTTGTTTACTAAAATAAATTATACAGCATATAATTTTCGAAGGATCAGATTTCAGTTCACATTTACATGCCTTTGTTATAATTCAGTGTTGTATTTTTCAAAATAGAAAAGTATTTTCCTTTGTGAATACTATCTTTGTGTTCCACATTTAAAGTCTAAAATTAATAAATATGTAATAACAATACTATCTCAAAAATAGGACAAGCCATACTTTTGTAATAACTTAAAGACAATAACATATTGTTCTAAGAAAGAGAACTATAAAGACAGTACTTATTACAAGGACCAAAGTAGGTGATAGTGCTTAAAATAATTTCCAGCCTTGAACTCCATCTAATATCCTGACACAATGTTCATAGCTGAAATCTCAGTTTGAGAAAATCATATCCACATCTATTTGCCTAGGAATTCATTAAACAAACATCCATAGGCTATTTAAACTTGTCATCTCAACTGAAGTCAGGTTTCTAGTAGGTGAATGAATGACTCTGGAGTGCATGGATGTGCTTTGTGACTGCCCAGTTATGGAAATCTGAAAGGTAATTACAAGTCACACAAGGGGCAATAACTTGAAGGGATCAGGTTAGAATGACATGGAAAAAAACGGTCTTTTTTTAAAAAAAATTGTAGGAGTGTGTTTAAATCCAATTGAGTTATTTAATGAGGAGATTTACTGACAGGATGGTATCCTGTCGCAGCACTTCAGCATACTGAATAGCTCCAGGGGAAAATGTGGCAAAGAAGCTTTAATTAATTTCCTTCAAGTCCTCTTTTAATGCTGAACAAGCCTTTGCCACACACATGTGGATTTCAAGGACAGAATAAGAACCTTTTTTAAATCTCATATCTGGGTCTTTTAAAAAAATAATATTTTATTTTATTGTCAAGGTGATGCAGCCAGGGGTTACAGTTACATAAATAAGGTAATGAGTACATTTCTTGTCAAACGGTGTTAAGGTCGTATCCCAATAAAGTTGTGAAGAGAGCATTTCAAAGTCCTCCATTAAGGTTAATACATTTAATACTAAAGCCATTCAAAACCCATATTGCTGTCCAGCAACTTTATAAAATATTGATTGCTATGGAGTATTCTTATATACTAACACTGTATTTTTAAGGAAGCTTTGTGAGGCAAAAGTTCACCATATTCAGTTCTAGCCTTTGAAAGACTGTAATTCTGTAAAGGCTTGAAATAGCAGTATTTCAATCCATTGGAAGTAGGAGCTATCTAAATAAGCCTTAAAGATTTTTGTGTATTTTATCTAAGTTTATTTTCCTCTCTGTCTTAGGGTCACATAGAAGGATAGGAGATTAATGAGGTGACATACTAAAAAGTTTTATGACTAATAAATATTATCCTTATTTTTCTGTAGGCGAAATGGAGTCATGTACAGGTTAAGTAACCATTAAAACTGATATCCATTTTAAAAAAAGACCTATTTATGCTGCATTTATCTGCATTCCTAGTACTTACTCCCTTCTGCTCCTCTTATCCTGTCACTTTAAGTGCCAAAGGTGAGGTGAGAGTGGGTATCATGTATAAAAATGTGCAAATTTTCAGTCACTTAAGTTATCTTTTACAATAATATCAATATGTCAAATGTAATGCTCAAAGAACAGGATTTTGTGTACTCTTTTCCCAAAAGCTACCTTTAGTGAGATTTTTTTAATATGATAGGGAGAAAAATAGTTTTGCAAGTAGGTAGACATCCCCCTCAGTAATTTTATTTTGTTAAAGGTCTACTCATAACATATTCACCTGCAAAGATGCTACAGAAAGATTTCATAGTTCACATTAAAGACTATTTGGACACTGTCTCCTACTGATACCTGCAGAAGCTGGATTCAAAGGAATGTCAAAGACCTGATAAAGTGGCTCACACATGTGATATTTCCATTCTTAGACATATAAAATTTCCCATAAAATGCAGCAATTTATAGTTAATCATATAAATGTGAGAGTTGTTTGGAAACCTTAACTGATTATTTCTTCCTGTCCTAATTGTGTGTTTTCCATTTTCCCTTTAAAAGACACTCTTGTCTGTCAACATTCGATACATTACAGCCTTGTACAATTAAGAGTCAATGACAAACTTTTTGTCAAGTATCAGTTCGTATGTCATTAAATGGTTGGAGACATTTTGTATTTTTAATATCTACTATTATTTCTCTTCATCTTTGTTAGTTTTGTTCCTTCCTCTTTTTTAGTGAAGGGGAATGTTAATATTCCAGTTTAGCTTTTCCACATATATAGACAATTATAACTTAATATATTGTTTTCCATTCAGAGTGATATACAAAAATTTCCAGCTCAGATTCAAATTCAACTGTGTACTTTAGTTCCTAAACAAGAGAGGAATTGAAAATATAAATGAGTGGAAACTCACATAGAATAACTACTGAAAATCCATAATTTATCTGATGGTTTTGAATGGTAAATATACCACACCCTGACTTAGAGGTGTGTTTATAAGAGTGGGCAAGATATACAGAATTGGCAGAATACTGAATGAATCTGAGATTCTAAAAGGCCTACACTCTCATTGGAAAAATGGATACTTAGGGAAAATGTATGTTTTTAAATGGAGATATCTTTACTGAAATGATTTGAACCATAGAAAACAAAGGGAAATTCTGAAGAGAACTACAACTACAATGATAACATGCACAGAAGCAAATTTTGGGGAAAATTTAGATTGTCCACAAAGTCAAGGCAGCAATATTCAGAAATCCATGGCTATTTTAATTACTACTATTGATTATCAACTTGATTGGGTTAAGGGATGCCTAGGAAATGATTTTCAAACATCTCGGTGTATCTGTGAGGGGTGCTTACAGGAAATATTAATTATGGCATGGAATCTGACCTAGACCATGAGTGGTATCATAAATTGAGTGGGAACCCTACCTAATAGATTAAAAAAGAAAAAAAGGTGAAAATGATAGGAATGCATTATCTCTGAGTCTAGCCATCATCTTGTAAGATACCTTAATCTATTCATGCTGCACATACAATGATGGACTGATACCTCTGAAACCATGAACCAAAATAAGTTGTTTCTATTATTTAAGATTGGTTCCTTAGGTTATTGTAATGAAAAAAATCTTGAAAAAGAAAAATCTTAACAAACACAGTCATCATGATCTATTAAAATTGTTAAGCAAAGATCCTGAACTTATGGCCAAATGATTTATTACAGTGCACAGATTATTTCCATACATCTGGATACCATTTTCCAATTACAAATGAATGATTAATTTTAACTCTCGTTATTGTGCATAATGGGTTATGGTCCATCACCAGTGCCTTCCATGGTTAGTCTAGGAAGACAAGAAAGATATTATAATGAGCATTGTGTTTTCCACAGTGTCACTTGAGCATATCCCATGGTTTACTAGGTTTAAGTCTTTATAACTTCTGATAGCAGTTTGTTGGGGATTCTTATGATTCTCCCAGGCAGCGTTATTTTGTTGAGTTACTCCTCTCTGCTGAATTATATTACCCATTGATAAATTACAATTTGATGCAGATTTCTTTCTTGCTCCCTGTTTCTCCAGCACCAAAATAAACACCAAAACCAAAATCTAGTAATTTTCTAAGACTGCCCAGGAAATACCACAATATTCGACCCCCCAAAATGCAAGTGGTTCACTAGTGACTTCTCTTCTATTTTAGTGGTAGTAGGTTAAATGTACACCAAAATATCTTTTTTTTTTTTTGGTTAGTGGTGGGGCCTGAACTCTGGGCCTGGGCACTGTCCCTCAGCTCTTCAGCTCAAGGCTAGCACCCTACCACTTGAGCCACAGTGCCACTTCTGGCCTTTTCTGATTATGTGGTGCTGTGGAAACAAACCCAGGGCCTCGTGCATGCAAGGCAAGAACCCTACCACTGAGACACCTTCCCTGCCCCCTCAAAATATCTTAAATAGTTTTATAAATTCCTGGGACAATCTACTAGATGCATAAAATCATCACAAGAAAAATGTCATTTCTCTCACCTTCTGGGTTCCTTGGTTTTTACTCTGAAAATATGTGTGTATCCCCAGTCTAATTATTATGATATCATTGGTCAAGTGAGTCAACATTATAGTATTTGTGTTGTAAAGATTATCCAGGCTTTTGGAAAATGCATTATGTCATGGAAGAGAATATAATATATGCCTCTATAAATAGTTAAAAGTTTGTCACCACCCGATTAAGATAGAAATAATATTAGATGTTTACTCGAACGATAACAAATTTCACAACAGTTATTTAACACAGTATCTGCTTTGTCACCATTTTGTTTCAGTTATCAGGGTAACAGACCAGCAGGCCAAGGAGTTCATGCTTTAGGTAGATCTATAGCCTCTGATTTTCATGAGCCAGGTTGTGTGAGGTTGTGTGAGGTTGGGTAAAGCTAGATTCACTGGAGTTCCTATGCTATGTAATAACCATCAATGGGTGCTTCATCAACCAGCACCTATAATATGGAAGATTGCTTCAGTTGAGGCATAAGAAGGAGGAGGAGGAAAAGGAGGTGGAAGAAGAAATGAGTGAGAGGAGAAAAACTGGTATAGTATTATTTGTAAGGTAGTTATGAGGGAATTAATAGTCAAAATAATTTTTACATTGAAATCTCCTGATGGATCATGGACTGTGTCTAATTTTTTAACTATCTTAGGAATAAAAGCTATCCATTTTCCATTAATAGGGAATGAAGGTAGAAATAGCACTTCAAAATAGCACTCAAAATAGCACTTCAGTTAGTTACATGACTCTTATTTATTATCTCCAGGAAGGAGAGAAAGGTTGGATAGGTTTGGCTTTGGTGTATTGTTTCTGAATATCCCAGTGGTTTCAGAGTAGCCATGGGTAGTAATGGGTAATAGGAAAAAGCACTAGTCTAGCACATGTGATTCATACCTGTATGCCTAGCTACTCAGAAGTCTGAAATCTGAGGATTGAGGTTCAAAGCCAGCCCTGGCAGGAAAGTCCTTAAGACTTTTATCTTCAATTAACCACCAGAAAACCAGAAGTGCTGTGGCTCAAGTGGTAAAGTGCTAGCCTTGAGATGAAGAGCTTAGGGACAGTGCTTAGGCTCAGAATTCAAGCCTTACATCTGACAAAAAACAACAACAAAATAAAACACTATGCTTTTATAATTACATGAGGCACAAAAACACATGCCTTCGGTTACTAAAACTAAATTCCATGATATTGAATATATCTAAGCAAGAAAACCATAAGCTTTCTTATAATTAGCCACTTATAATTAGATTTTGTTTCAAAAATATATTTCTTTTAGTATGTAGTACATTTTCTTCAGGATTAATTTTTCTCCTCTTGGAGTTATAAAAATATTGTGGATAATTTGTCAGTTATGGCCTTTAAAAAGATGTCGGTCCCTAAATCTCAAGCTAGTGAAAATGTTATAAAATATGGCTTCATTTAAAACAATCATATAGTCATTCCCAGGAATGGTTGGAGCAAGACTAAGGAACAAGATGACATTGGTTGCCCAGGGCAACTGTATCCAAGGAGGGAAAAAGGGTGACAATTACTTTTCACATCCAAAGAAGAAATGTGTAGTTGTGAAAATCATGCTGCTTTAATCTGTAATACTAATTTTTTACACTTTGCTCAGCAACATCAAACAACTTATTTTAAGACTAAAATGAGCTTGTAAAAATGGATTATATGATAATTAAACACATTTGAAACTGTGAAAAGTTTGTACTTAAAGTATTCCTTACATTACAATGAAGTTTATATGACAATACTAGTGGAAAAGCTTGGAAAGGTCTCTTTTGTGCTAAATTAGAGAAGTTCAGTACATTATCTGCTGTTTTTCGAAGGCTCTAGTGGGGAATCTCCTATACCTATCTCTCCTTCCGTATACTACATGTATTACATATGACTGGCAAACCTAATTTTAAACCTATTGCCATGACAAGGTTCCAGATCTGTTTCCAAGTTTTTGGATAGAAATTCTGACCATTAGGACATATGTCAGAACTGACAGACCTTCCTCATGAGTCACCATATCCAGAATTTTTAGTATTTTGATCAAGCAACAGTAGAGTTATGGCAATGGAAGACAAACAGTATAGCGATGTCAAAGATGTTCATAACTTTGCTTCCAGACCCTTAAAGTAACTTCAAATAAAAGTGCACAAGGGTGGCTCACGCCTGTAATCCTAGCTACTCAGGAGGCTGAGATCTGAAGATCATGGTTTAAAGGCAGCCGAGGAAGGAAAAGTCCCTGAGACTCAGCTCCAATAAACCACTAGAAAACCGGAAGTTACTGTGGATTAAGTGGTAGAGTGCTAGCCTTGAGTTGAAGATCGCAGAGACAGCGCCCAGGACCAGAGTTCAAGCCCCACAACTGACCAAATAAAAAAGGTTGCACAAGCTGGGAACTTGATGGATCAAGCCTGTAATTCTAACTACTAAGGAGGCTGAGATCTGAGGATTAGTGTTTGAAGCCAGCTTGGGCAGGAAAGTTAGTGAGACTCTTCTCTCCAATTAACCACTAGAAAACTGGAAGTTGCCTGGAAGTGGCACAGTGGCTCAAGAGTACTGTCTTTGAACAAGAGCTCAAGGATACAGCTCAGAATCTCAGTTCAAGCCCCATGACCAATATGGGTCAGGGGTGTTATGTTCCAGTTTAGACTTATTTGCCTCTAGTGTAAGTAAATGGGAAATATATCTGTGGATCAGTTCCACAGTTATGTGTGCAAACCACCCATAGAGTAGGTTGCATCAAAGTAGAGTATCCAGGTTCAGGGTCACATGCTTTGATGGCTTCACAAGCTTGCACAAGAATGATGTGTCGAGTCCGTCTCCACCAGCAAGAAAGACACAACAACGAGCTCTTCTCTCAGCAGTTCATTCAAGACCTTTGAGCATTCTTCTGACCCCGGGAGAATCCCACACAGCCTTAAGTACCCGATGGGTAGCCAGCCCTGATATGCCACGTGGGAACCATCAATAGGTTCAGGTGCATGGAAGCAAGCCAGATTCTATGCCTTAGCCATATAAGGAGTTGTTTACCACAGAGAGCACTCGCCATCCGGAAGGCGGAGGGCGGAAGCCGGCACCATCTTTAAGGTGCGGCTGCACGCGGCTCTCTCCAATGATGATTTGTGAAGGGTTGGAGAAATTAAGCAAATGAGCACTGTTAGGAATATTACAGAAATGCAACCATTTCTTACTCTGTGTATGAGAAAGAGAGACACTGAGAGAGAGAAAGGAAGAGAGAGGGGATATGTATTTGACATTCCCTTCTGTCCTAATTAGAAGCCATCTTAGTGCCTTCATACCGTCACCTAGGAATATACATACTGTAGGAACTGGAGGCTAATGTGCGGAAGAGACAGGTCTAAATGGCACAGATTTCCTCTGAGAGCTAACATTTTCAGAACAAATCGGGCATCTGACAAATATTCAGTCTCCAGATCTCAGAAGACAGTTAAAGCTGGTAATCTCAGAATGTCTGGAGAAAACAATTACCAAAGATTGTCTCAGAACCCAAACGTTTGTTGTATCTCTCCTCAAAGGCCTCTTCCTTGACATTTTTTGTAAAATAGGTGTTTGTAGGTTTCACTGTTTTCTGATTTTCTCTGTAAGAACAGTGAAGCACTTTTTCACAGTTTAATAATGTTTTCCTGAATATATTTCAGGAAATAACCAAATTTAAAATGTCATTTGATTCAAGCACAAGTATTCTTTAGAGAATAGAATATTCTCTAAAGAGGATATTCTTTAAAGAGAATGTATAAACAAGAATGTTTATATATTTAGTATTCTTTATTCTTGATATATTGTGTTTCAAAGAAATCTGCAAATAATAATTGTTTATCATAAGCATGTCTACTTAATTGAAGAATTAATAATAATATTCTTTTTAAAAATATTTTAACTTATTACATGTCTTGTTTTTTTTAAAGGCAGTTTATCATTTCCACTCATGTAATATATTCAGACTTAAAGTTCATACCGAGGTGAAATTACTTAGAATTTTTTTATTTTGAAAATAACTTTACAGAGGGGTTACAGTTACATGAGCAAGGTATTGAGTTCATTTCTTATCAAGAATTATAATATTTTAAACAAAACACCTTAGCTAACTATTATGCTCAATAACATTGAAAAAATTTATATATAGTAGTACAGTGCATATTATTTTTGTGCAGAAAAATATTAAATTATGAAATATTTTTATTTGTTCCAGTTGATAATGCATTTAAACATTAGTGTACAGTATCTTGTAATTTTTAAGAATAAAACTTGGGACCAGCTTACTAGTTCTAAAATAATAACCCTGTCCTAAACTGGATATTCTTTTTATTTTTTATTGTGAAAATACTGTACAGAGTGGTTACAATTACATGGGCAAGGTCATGAGTACGTTTCTTATCAAGCATTGTAGCCTCCTCCTTTGTTTCCCCTTCCTATCCCTTCCCTCCCCCACCTCCACCCTCTTGCCCCTCCCCCCCGCCCCCGCATGGCCAAAGTTGTAAAGTTCATTTTTTGCCATAACGTCTTTCTTAGACAAGTTGTTTAAATTTTCTTGTGATTAGCACCTTATTAATTAAATGGTGATAATATATGCATGCTCTGAGTGTTCAATAAATTACTGTACAAAAAACACCTTGAATGTGTGCTGGCTACTATCATATTTTTTAGTGTAATGATTTCATTATGGTGCTTGCTGGCTACTATCATATTTTATAGTGTAATGATTTCATTATAGTGCTATCACATGGCAAAACAAAATTACTTTAAAATACCGAACACATATACGTTCCTAGGAGTATTTTATTTTTTACTGTCTATTTAAAATTTATCTTCCAATTCAATATGGCATTCATGAGTACAATGCACCTTGATGAATGCCATTACTTCCATTCTTCATCACCGAGTCTCCCAATTCCATCTAATCCCCCAGATTTTTTAGTATTTTTAGACTAATGAATATTGATTAATATATCTCTTTTACAGTTTCTCTATCAATTTATCTGACCTTCCTTCCTGCTAGCAATAAATGGTCCAGCTTCTTTGTATTTAAGTTAGTTAACCAAAGTTACACAACTGGACCCCTTCGATAATTCTTGCATATTAAGCACAAACTGTTGACTCATGATTTATTTTACATATTTTGCTCATGCATGTATTTTTCTAATTCTACAGCTAACTGGTTCTAACTATGGTTAACTGACATCACCATAGCAAAAAAACCAAAACAAAGAACAAAATCTTTCCTCTTAAATTTAATTACAGAGTTCTCCTTATCATCCTAAAGCTTAGCTAAATTCCACTGTATGAATTACTATCTCTTCATTTTAAAACTTAAGAAATTGGAACATCTGGCTTAGTACAAGTTGCATTCTGCTTGTCTTCTCTCATCCTTAAGCAACTTAGTTTTTAATTCATTAGCTTTCAGTTGACTCATACTTCATGATATACATTAGCATAGACTTTTAAAATACACACACACACACACACACACACACATATATATATATATATATATAATAAAGGTGATATACCAAGGGGTTTCAAGTTACAAAAGCCAAGTAATGAGTATATTTCAGGTAATGAGTATATTTGAGTATATGTCTTTTTTTTTCTTTTTTGGTCAGTTGTGGGGCCTGAACTCTGGGACTGGGCGCTGTCCCTCAGCTATTCAATTCAGATAGCGCCCTACCAATGGAGCCACATGGCCACTTCTGGCTTTTTCTGCTTATGTGGTGCTGAGGTCCTTACACATGGGAGGTCCTCATGCATGGGAGGCTAGCACTGTACCACTGAGCCAACTTCCCAGCCTAGTTTAATTTCTTTTTGAACAGTGTCATCTTTTTTTTCTTTCTCTCTTCCAGTTTATCCTCATCCACAAGTTGTATAGTTCATTTTCAGCATAGTGAGTACCACTGCTGTATTTGTTCATCCTTTGTTCCACTTTTTCTGTGCCCCTATTTATTCTTCCAAAGAGAAATAAGCTACCAAGACAAAAAGAAAATAAAGTAAAAACAGGAAAAATAACAAGGACAGATCTTTTCTTTGCATTTTCCAGAATTCTTTTAGATAATATTATTTTGCATGATCATATTAGTATAGATTTTAAGCTGTTGTTTTAATTATCAAATCAAAATTGTAAAAGTAATGTCAAGTACAATCAAATTATCTTAATATTTATACATTTAAACAACTTCTGTAGTATGTTGCAAAGCATTTCTATTTATTTTCCCAAATGTTTGTATTTGTAGACACTGAAATATTTGCATATTGACTAATCTTTTATTTTTTTAATTACTGATTTCACTGTTCATTCAGAAGTAATTGTATAACTTTTAAAATTACTCTGATGCTTCTTTCAGAGTATTCAAGGTTTTAAATATTCGTGCCACATTACAAAATTACATACAATATTGAGACTGGTTGAGCACTACTTTTTATTAACAAGAATATATCTCAATTGGGAAAGTGTGAGGGAAGGGGTGATATTGTCCAAAAGAAGTATACAGTTTACTAGACATGTAAGTGTAACCTCTTTGTACATCACCTTTATAATAATTAAAATATACCTCAATTAATTATAAAAATGAATAACAATTTTCATTTTAGACCATCTAAAACTGGATAATTGTGGGTAACAAAAATTTTATATGAATTAGTGTTTTTATCTCTACATAAGTATACATTTATGTATATAAATGTAAATATGCATACCTATGCATCTAATTATAATAAACTATAATAAGAATGTTATAAATTTATGTGAATGACAAACTTAATACTGAAAACATTTCTAATGTAACAAAATATAGCTAGTTTCCTTGTACTCATTTCTTTCTCTTTTTTTGTAATTTTTATTAACAAATGTATTGAGGGACAAAAAAGGACATTTTTGATATAATATTGATTTCATTTTTTAAGAAACCATATTCTGTTTTTGAAATAAGTATACCAAAGTTAATTTCATCTATTCTGATAATCCACAGAGAAAATGCTGATTCCCAAATATTTGCTTCCTTCTTCATGTTCTGATAGCAACAGTCATTCATGCATCAGTTATTGGTTGAATGTAAAACAAGTAAGATAGAGCAAAAGCATCACTTTCTTCCTTTGTCCAACACTTTGTGTTGAAATCATCGCCTTATTCTTTCCTAATTCTTCCTTATTTGTAGGAAAATATTAATGGAATAATTCCATTTCAAAATCTGTCCAGAAATGAGATTTCTTCCCTCAGCATTTCCAACCCCATTTGTGCCTTCGTGTGGATTTGAGGGGTTTTTGCCTTTGGAGCCCACACAATGAGATTTGTCTCAACATAAGAATCTCTGTCTTGAAAGGAAGATTTAAGTCATTGTGTTTAAACTGAAAGGATTTGAGCTTTGTTTCAGAAACGATGAGACTGGATTTAAGTGTACACTAGCAAAGACATGCAGAACTGACAGAACTTTTTTGTTGTTGTTGTTGGTCTTGGGGCTTGACCTCTGGGTCTGGGCACTGTCCCTGAGCTTTTCAGCTCAAGGATAGCCCTTTACTACTCAAGCCACAGTGCCACTTCTGGTTTTGGGTGGTTTATTGGAGGTAAGAGTCTCAAGGAGACTCTTGCCTGAATCACTCTTGCCTTTGAATCACAAACCTCAGATCTCTACCTCCTGAGTAGCTAGGATTACAGGTGTGAGCTACAGGTGCCCAGCATAACATTTTTAAATGTAATAACTAACAATAAAATGATTTTGATGTGATTATGATATAATAATCTACTCAATATGTGCCAATGTCCTTTTGGGAAGATTTTTACAATGTATTATAACTATCTATCCATATTTTCACAAGTATATATTACATTTATACATATGTAATTTTACAAAATATACACATATAAAACTATCTACACATATAAAATTATACATACTGTGTGTGTTTGTGTGTTTCTAGGCTTCATCATTTTAGCTTCAAAATTCATTTGTTTCTATGCTTCTTTTAATAACATAATGACTTCAATAAAGTAATACATAACAATTATTTTTACATGTTAGTTTCTTCTTGGATCTTAATTAATGAGAATCAAATAATATGAATATGGCTTATATTTGCTTGCCAGAAGCTCACATCTGTAATCTTAGCTACTATAAGGCTGAGATCAGAGGATTGCGGACTGATGGAGGTCAGTCAGAAAATACATGAGATTCTTATAGCCAATTACCTGAAAAAAAAACTGGAAGTGGAGCTATGGTTTAAGTAGTAGAGCACTAGTCTTGAGCAAAAACAAACATAAAAACAAACAAAAAAAACAACTCAGGAATAGTTCCCAGACCCTAGCACAAAAAACAATTAAATGAACAAACTTAAAAGAACATAGTTTCATTAAAGAAATAATGTACTTTATTGGAGAACATTAACATCCTATAAGGCCTGACCTACTGTGATATATAGACTTCGTTAATAAAACAATCATATTTTATAAAACTTCACATATGAGTTTATTCCAAACTATAAGCTATATTTACTTCATTCAAAATATTAATTTATATCTTAGGGACCAATCATTTATTTTTTTTACTGTGGAAAGTTTTTATAAATTTGCCAAAAACATCCCTCTCAAACTCATACAACTCAGTTACCATGATTTGGTTTGAAAATCTGCTATAAAGACACATTGTTGCTTTTCTAAAATAGAACACCATCCAAAGAATTAAAATTTAATATGGTCATTTATATCCAATTTCAAAGAATTGAGGGAAAAAATATGAGAGAACACCTTGTGTGTCTGACAGACAAGATGTTCAGTTACTTCAGTTCATGGAGGGTAATGATGCTCCCACTTTTACTCTAGCTTCGAAGGCCTTCATCATTTTCAGAGAAACTGTTCCTGGCATTTTTGTTCTTACTAAAAATAAACTGGTCTGTGATTTCACCTGATTTGTGCAGCACCAGAATGTAGCGTAATCAAAGTCTTTCACCAGAATAGCCAGCAGTGTAGGGAGACCACCTATACATTGCATTTTCCATAGCAGTCTGTCAAGACAGGATCTTTCGGTAATGCAGAGAAGCAGATCAAGTAAAATGAAATTCCTGCCCTTTCACTTTTCAGCAGAGGGAAACTGATTCTCTGCCCCATTCCTGTTAAAGGTAATAGAGATATATATTGGTTCTTGTTCCAGCCCAGAGTTTTTGATGGATATTCTTCTAAAAACTCCTATGCATAGAATGCTTTCTCTCTCTCAACTTACTTTCCTTGAGTGAAATGCCTCAATTTAAAAGAGATTCAAACTATTTCTTGATGAACCAACCATTGGCTACAGTTACTATCCCGAATAATATGTGGATGTCTGATTCCTATTGTGGCTTGCTTTTCTTAGCAAAGCAAAAACAAATCCCTCCGTGGGTGAGATTAAGTTTGACATTTTTAGAAAACAGATTTCCCTGAAATAATCTGGTAGGCCTAATTTGTCATTGCATGTGTCTTCTCCAATACGGACACACAAGGAGGTTTGCTGTATATAGAGATAAACATTAAAAAGAAAAAACAGACAAGAAACTTCTGAATTCTTACTCTGAGGACTAAAAGGGCCCCTGGAGGCTTGAAGCCACTAGATACTGCTGACCTTTCTTTTTGGCTTGTGGATGATCATCTTCCCTGTCTACTCTCACAGACCATTGTCTCAGTATCTATGTGTTGCCTTGCATATACCCCCCTGAAACTGTTGGTTAACTTTTTGTCACTACATAAAATGCATGAGACAACCAACTGAAAAATGAACAAAGTTATTTTGCCATTGTTTTGGTGGTTCCCAACTATTGATCGGTTGGCCTTTTGCTTTGATATCTCTGACATTATAGTTGCCTGTCATGTATAGAGTGAAAGGTAGAATAAAAGTACTCCTTCCATATTCAAGAAGGGAATAAATAAAAATATGGATTCGATCACAAAGTTTCCACCATGGAATACGCTTCAATGACATGAAGACTCCTAGCAAGTCCCATAATTAGATGTCTCATCTCTCCCAGGGATGTGACAGTGAGGAACATACCTTTATCATTTGGATTTCTGGGGAGTTTTCAGATACAAACTATAACATGATTAAGTCAGAGAGGAATTGAGTCCACATCTGTGATAACATGTTAACATAAATGTCTCTTGAAAGAAGTTAACTCAAAATAAAATTACAGTATAAGTTACCATTGCTTGGGACTCCAAACAATGAATTTTGAATTCAACACATGTCCAACCAAAGCAAACTGTATCACTGAAATAGCCTGATTTAAAATATTCAATGTAGTGGTCCCGTCAAATATATATTTCTACCAGGCGCTGGAGGCTCATGCCTTTAATCCTAGCTACATAGGAGGCTGAGAGCTGAGGATCGCGGTTCAAAGCCAGCTCAGTCAGGAAAGTCCATGAAACTCTTATCTCCAATAAACCACTTAGAAAACTGGAAGTGGCTCACATGGTAGAGCACTAACCTTGAGGTGAAGAGCTGAGGGACAGCACTCAGGCCCAGAGTTCAAGCCCCACAACCACCACTACCACCCCAACAAAATATATAGATAGACAGATATAGGCATATCTAGATAGATAGATAGATATAGGCATATCTATATCTATCTATCTATGTATTTCTGTATTCAATTTTCTAATTATTTATTAGTTTCATGTATGATGTTCATTTTGTTAATAATTCAAGCTTTTATTGCAGTTAGAAAATAAATGTTATCATTTTAAGCTTTAAGCTACCTGGTTTATAACCACTATTCTACTTCCTGGACTGTAAAATGACTGAAATTTGCAAAAAAAAAACAAAATACAAAAAAACTATTTGAACCATATTTATCTATCATTTCTGAAGATGTAACTCTGATTATTCAATTTTTTAAAATTTTTTTGTTGGGTGTGGGGCTTGAACTGTGGGCCTAGCACTGTACCTGAGCTCTAAAGCTCCAGGTGAGTGCTCCAACACTTGAGCCTCAGAACCACTTCCTCTTTTCTGGTGGTTAATTATAAATAAGTCCCACAGACTTTTCTGCCCAGGCTGGCTTTGAACCATGATCCTCAGATCTCAGCTTCCTGAGTAGCTAGGATTACAGGTTTAAGCAACTAGTGCCCAGCAGATTATTCAATTTGTATGACAAATTCTTATTGATAATGCTTTGTTTTTTGAGTCATATGTCTATTTGCAATGATTGGAAATTTTTTGCTTTCAAATTAATTTTATTATAAATATGGATAACTTTCTCATGAATTATAAAATCATCTGAATGTATTGCTTTGCAAATGATTTTGGTGTATTTGTTATCTATAATTTTAGTCGTTTGATATTTGTCAAGGACGTCTATATTTGGCTTATCAGTGAATGCAGTATCTGAGAGTTTTATTTTATATAATTTTATTTCTCCTAATATTTTGTTTAGTTTCCATAAATTTTTGTTCATTTGTCAAAAGTCTAAAATTTGTATTTAAAGCATAAAGTAACAGAATGAGATTGGAGTTTATACATAACTATCTCCACCAATTAATCTCTTTCTTTTAAGTTGACTTTTGGAAAATTCCTATCCATGCATATCAATAGATTGTAGCATTATATTTATGTTTAAAAATTCTGTAGAAGTTATATTGTTCAACAGCATTTGAACAGAATATCCATGATATTCTTCAACAAGTTATTTTGATTTAACATTTTTACAGCTGAAAAAATGATTTATTTGCTTTTAAATTAACTTATAGTTGTACTTTTGAATATTAGTATTATACTGGGATAATGGCTTATCATTTATAATGCTGACCAAAAACAAACTTATTGCTAATACTTTGATAGTTCTCCACCAGTTTTATTTGACATAAAGGAAGTTTATTTTACATATTGATAGACTAAACATAATAGTTGGCAATTATCTCTCAAATGTGAACAAAAAATATCCTTTCATCTTCTTTCTGGAATGCTTGGCTCATTTGTTATTAATTGTAGTTAATTCTTTACACACAGATGTACTTGTGAAAGAGCTTTTTATATCTTCATGAATTCATTGGCTCATAATCTGTTTGGATTCCAGATATCCAAGTTTAGTTTTCTTATGCCCTCATTCTGTGTGTAGAAACAATTAGGAATGTTTAAATAGATTTAGTGCTATTCATACATTGAAAACAAATAGTAACGTGAACTTCAAAATTTAAAGAATAAAGGTAAAATAAACCCAAACAGAAAACAACATACATTGAAAAATGATAGGTATTATTAGATCATTTTAATATCTAGTAAATCAAAAGTTTATCATTTATCTCATCATCATTTTTCTATTAGTATGTTTACTTTGGGATAATTGAAAAAAAGAGCATCATTTGAAATTTTTTTTGTATTTTTCTTGTTTTCTTTTTGAAGATTTTTCATGGAGCCCTTAAAAATATTTCTAGAATATGGTTTGCATTTTCATAGAGTTTTATACAACTAATTTAAATTATGACATCTAAAAGTAAAAACAACTTAACAACCACCTGACCACAAGTCCAGGCACTGAAAAAAGGAAACAGTTAAACTATTGATATAAATAATTTCCCTTATAGCAAAAATATTTGAGATCGATGTTTTGTTCATTCAAGTCTTCATACCTTTTTAAAGTCAAGGTTAGCTCATCATATTATCCAATAGGGCCTTTTTCTTCCTTTCCACCATGAAGCTAATAGCCTTCCTCTGTTTCATGATTCACCTGCTATGATAGTCTTCTCACATGGAGACAAATACCCAGGGCCTGAACCCTTAAAACCATGAGCTTAAATCAGTCCTTCCTGCCTTTAGTTGTTTGTGTCAGGCAATTTGATCACTATGGTGAAAATTACTAACTCTGATAAACGATTCTTAAGAAATTATTTCCACAAAATATATCTTGTTTCATAGTGCTTTGCCCACTACTGTTCAAATGGGCAACATATGCCAGCATTATTATTTTTTGCCTTTTCTTCTTAGTCCTGTGGATTGAACCCAGGACACTGCAGTTTCTGGGCAAACATTTTGCCACTTATCTACTTCTCAGTCCAGCATCACCTGTTTGAGGCTGGTTTTGAAGGCATGCAGGATTGAAGACTTGCAAAGTCATAGGAGCTTCCACCAAGATCTCAAAGCATAGCCTGATAGACCAGACAATGTGTAATAACATCAGAGTCCCTGCTGGAAACACTGGAGGGATGATCTGTGAAGTCAGAAAATAAAGCCCTTGGGGACCATGGATGGAATGTTATGGTTTGCAAGTCATGCGTCACCCACAAGCTCATCTTTTGAATACTTGGTATCCAGCTGGTGATCTTATTTTGGGAAGTGGTCAAAATTTTATGAAGAGGGACCAAGGTTTAGAAATGGAGAAAGTAGCCTACTGAGAGCAGAGTTCAATCCTTTCTTCACTCTCTAAGCTCTATCTCTACTGGGAAGTAAAAAACAAGTAATAACAACAATTACAAAAACAACAAAAAGAAACCTTTCTCTGCCACTTATTCCTGCTAGCATGGTGTTCTGCCAAGAGTCTGGCACCAAGCAACCATAAAGCCATAAATCAAAATAAATATTTCACCATTTGGCATTTTCATCTATTTAGTGATAATAATGGGAAAGCAACTCACACATATTTAAAATACCAAAAAGTGCATATTTTAAATGCTCCACCATAAAATAAATGAGCTAATGGGTATAGTAGAATTGTACAATGTATCAAACCATCCTTCTGTACATAAAAGTAAGTACCTGCAGTTATTGTTTGTCAATTTTAAAAGCCAAAAAGTGAAATAACTTAAGTATTCTTAAAAGGTAAAATTGTTTAATTAAATATAATAAAATATTTTATTATAAAGTATAACTCAAATATGCATATTTTAAATAAATGACTATCATATTCTTCCTCTTGAGTATTGTCTCTGATTACATTTTTAAATGGAAAAGAAAACAAGCTTCTAAATACTATGAATAGCTTCTCTACACAAGCAGGCAATAAACAAATCTACATAAGTGCTCTGTTTATATGTTCTATGAGTATATTATGTCTTTTGAAATGCATGAAGAATAATGTAGTTGATTACAAAGTGGATAGCAGTCTTTGCCCAAAGGAGCTAGAAAATATTTTATAAATTCTGATACTAAATTGATCACACATTATTTCTAAATATAGTATTAAAGAGATCTCCCAGAAATTAGCCACCATGTACATTATTTATAATGCAGTTTTCCTGTGAGTAATCAGTTTCACAACTTCACTTTGTTCACACCTTTAGCACTCTTGAAGGTGCTTCATTCTTTCTTCATTTTTATGACATTCTTGATTTACTTTTATAGATATGTACATATTTCTAAGAATATTTTTGTTGTACTGAAATGTTTTTCTTTCTATGATACTTTTTGTCTTAATAGTTGATTTCATTTTGACAAGTACCACTTAGAGTATTTAATTAGATTTCCAGGAAGTTTGACAAAATTTTCTAGGTATAAAGCACTATTCATTTGGGAAAAATTTATAGCACTAATGTGCTTTATAGCACTAATGTGCTTTGCCCTTTTATATAATTATATGTTATTGAATGGTCACGTGCTACTCAAGGACAGAATTAGAACCATCAAATATTAGAATTCTTTAATACCCCAGAGGGTTTATGATTTATTAGGAGCCACAAAGAACCACAATACATGTACACCTCTGAACTGAGAGAGCATTAAATAGACTATGTTAATCTCATAAAAGCAAATTGCAAAACCTATGTTCAAACATCAAATTTTAAGCAAGAGCTACAATGTAGTTAGCACAGATATTTGGGAAGGGTCTAAATCCAGTGGCTGCTTTTGTAAATTTCACCCAGGAGAGCAAGAACATAGCTCACTAAACTACAGCCTGCTGCTAGAGCATAGTCCACAGAGGGACTTTAGAAAAAAGACAATATCATCCATTATCTGCAAGAAATCACCCCACATGTCATAAATTAGATTAATAAATACACATTTTCTCACTTTGTTCCATAAATGAGTGTGGTGTGGCAAATGTCCTTTGTCTTAGGGTACAAGACAGAGACTGCAGTCAAACTGTTGGGTGGCCTGAACTTTGGTCTCATAAGAAGTCAAATATTCGGGCTTGGGCTGATGTTTGGGCAAATCCAATGAAACAAAAATTTAAATGGTTCTAGGATGCCATGGACATGTGGAACTAAATTCTCTGTAAATTACCCTTTCAAAAGCAAATCTAAGAAACAATGAGAGAAAGGTTCTAAGGAGAAATGATTCTTTGAAGCCTAATACCGAAGCCATTCTTTCTAGCTCATTTTATGTGTTAGAAGGAATTCTGTATATTCATTCCCTACTCTGCTCCTCTATGAATAATTCAGTTATTCTTCACCTTATTGTCTCCTTTACTTTTCCTAACATGACTATGTCCTCTAATGGTACCATAAGCATCCTCGAGTAGGTTCGCCCAAATGCTTTCCTCAAAAATAATGACACTATATCCCTCTACTTATGTATGACATCTTGGTGAACTTTTTTGGGGGGGGCGGGGTCCGGTCGTGGGGCCTGAAATCTGGGCCTGGACGCTTGTCTTCAGCTCAAGGCTAGCGCTCTACCACTTGAGCCACAGCGCCACTTCCGCCTTTTTTTCGTTTTGCTTATGTGGTGCTGAGGAATCGAACCCAGGGACCCACTCATGCAAAGCAAGCGCTCTACCACTGAGCCATCTTCCCAGCCCCCTTGGTGAACGGTCTTGCATACACAGTTGTTGCCACCACCTCACTGAAAAGACGTGGGTAAGTACCATGACATGGACTAAGAACAATAGAATTCCAATAGCTTGTGGTAATTTATTTCATTTTTACTTATTATTTTGTTTATTGTTATTTCAGAGGGTTTACGGTTACATGAATAAGGTAGTAAGTAATGAGTACCCTGTCTCTCCTTCTGTCGCTGTCTCCCAGTCTTTCCCTCCCATCCTTACTCACAGGATATCGCGCTAACTTTCCACCTTCTAGTGAATATCACTATTATCTTTGTTAATCCTCATTCCACCTTTTATGGGCCTGCCTCTACCTTCCCAAAAACGAACTAAAAACAAACAAGACAAAAGGAAAAGAAAACAAAAATCCTCAACAAATGTCAACTAAGAGATGTCTCTCGTTTCCTATTCTTGAAGTTCATTTCATAGAATATTATTTGATATGATCATTTGTACATAGCTATTGAGCCTTTACCAACTGCTTCTATGCATTTTTTCCTTTGGCTTCTGTATTTTAATGACTAGGGTCCTATATAATTTATCATTTCTCAGAGTGTACACACACACACACACACACACACACACACACACACAGACACACACACAGAAGTCATTCAGTGTGTTTATTTGTAGATTTATAGGAACATTTAGTTATCACAAATGAGGGAAATCATGCAACCTGGGTTCCTTTGGTTCTGGCTTACTTCACTTATAATTTAAGTCTTTCCAGTTCCTTACAATTGAGACAGTATCATTCTTTCTGATAAATCAGTAGAACTTCATTGCTCTCTCTCTCTCTATGTATATATATATGCACACATATATGTATACATGTATATGTATATACATTTTCTTGGTTCATTCTTCAACTAAGGGACACCTAGGTTGATTCCATGTCTTTGATATGGTAAACAGTGCTGCAATAAATATCGTTGTGCTAGCGGCTTTAGTGGCCTCGTTTGTGGTCCATTGGATACATAGAATTGCTGGATTATAATCTTTTAAGGAACCTCACTACTTCTTTCTAGTTTACATTCTTACCAACAGTGCACTGGGGTTCCCTTTTGTCACATCCCTGCCAGAATTTGTTATTCTTAGTTTTCCTGATTATGCACATTTTAACTGGGTGAAGTGGAATCTCAGTGTTGTTTTGATTTGCATTGCTATTATGGCCAGCGATGTTAAACACTTCTTTATGTATTTATTGGCAATTCTTTTGTCTTCCTTTGAGACGTCTCTCTTTAAGTCTTTAACCCAGTTATTGGTTTGGTTGTTGAGTTTTTAAGGTTGTTTTCAATGGAAGAGCCACAGTTGAAGTTGATTTACTTTCCTAAATGTAATTATATTTTTTTATCAATTTTCTCAGTCATATATTATTCAATAATACATATTTCCTCTCACTTCCTCCCGATTTTACTTCATCTTACTTTTGAAATGTAAAGCAAATCTATACTAAAATTGGTTGTATACTAAATTTTTCACTTAGTTGATACCTAGAACACTAATTGGTGTGGTAGAACTTCAGATGTGGATTTTATACCCAACAGAATCAACAGAAACACCTAAGAGAGTCACACTTACTAAGCTTTCACCTGCAATTTGTATGAAATTCAGATGAAACATGTAAAGACATGTAGAAAGAAAGCCTTTGGAGAAAATGAAAAAAATTCTTTTGAAGTAGGTTTGCTTTAAGCCTATGAAATATAAATTTTTAAAATATGATCTACTAAAAATTCAAAGTTTACTTTCATATATACTTCATTAATAGTATCTAGATTTCAATATCTGTTATGCATTATTCTCACTCGTTCTCTCTAAGCACATACAAAGTATGACATAATATATTTATATTAAGGATCTATTCCTGACTTGAAATTAGGTTTTTGATAGTTCAGTTGGCTGACCACAGTTCAGCCCTCCTATTTCTAATAAATATTCACAATTATGTATATAGTTTTACCATGTCATTAATTCTTCTACCTATAAAAGTGAGTAAGACCTGGCATCAACTTGAGCCTGATTGCTTGCTTGGTTTATATGTCCTCATTCAATCTGAAGGTGTACTTTCCCTTTGACATTTGACTTTGCTTTAGATAAATTAGGCTTGGTTAAAATTCTGTACGCCTGCTCTTGAATTTCTTCTTTGGTGAGACCAAGTACCTGTCATTCATCTCAAGTGACAGATAGATTTACAATGTATCAACTTGGTAAATGTTTTCTACTGTATTCCATTTTTTATTTTTTTACTGTTTTTCTATTCCCTTAGTATAAAGGGGTCAGTAATAATAATATTTCTCTATTCCTGACTCTCTTCCCCTAACTTACTACTTACACATACTTTATCAAACTTTTGCGGTTTCCTTATGATTTAAAATAGGCATCTTAACCTCTTTATTAATACTTTCTTAATCAATCCAAATGATATTACACTGCTTTAAAATTGCCCAATGCTACATGACGAGTACTGTCTCCTCTTTGTCTCCTTGCACACAAGGGTGTGTGTGTGTGTGTGTGGTGAAGGCAGAGAAGAAAGGAGCTTCTTATCCCTTCTACTTTTCTCCCTCTAGTCAGCATGAGAATTTTGTAGTACATTTTCCAGACCTTTTTTTTAAGAGAGAATAGACACATTTTTGACAAAAGTATTTACCAGGACATCTAGACTCTTGCAAATTCAGCCTTTCCAAGGCAGCTCTTGTTTGATTTGCTACCATTCTAGCTAAATTTTCCTTACCTATGTCAGGCTCAGTTCACCAGTTGTGCTTTTTCTTTTGTTTTAAGAATGTAGGTTAACCTTCCTTCCTTCTCTTTCTTTCTGTCTTTTTCTTTCTTTCTCTTTCTTTCTTCCTTTCTTTCTTTCTTCCTTCCTTCCTTTTTCCTCCCTTCCTTCCTCCTTCCTTCCTTCCTCCTTCCTTCCTTACCTCCCTCCCTCCCTCCATTCCTCCCTCCCTCCCTTCCTTCCTTCTTACATACCTCTTTCTTTCTTTCTTTCTTTCTTACTTTCTTTGTCCTTCCTTCCTTCTTTCTTTCTTTCTCTCTCCTTTTTTCTTCCTTCCTTTTTTCCTTCCTTCTGTCCTTCCTTCCTGTCTATCTCTCTCTTTCTCTCTCTTTCTCTCTTTCTTTCTTTCTTTCATTCTTATTTCTTTTCCTTCCTTCCTTCCTTCCATCCTCCCTTCCTCCTCAGGTAATACCGCTGTGTATTTAGTACATTATATAATTTTATATAGTAGTGACTGTTTGGTTCAGATTCTTAAATGGTTCCAAATTACTTCTAGTGTTCCAGTGATAAGCCCTTTGGAGAATAATTGTTTTGCATCTCATAATTTATTACCTACCATCTCCACTATGTGAAGAATAGACAACACAACATTGAAATAAAAAGCATCCAGACATGACAGCATGGAAGTAAAAGGCACCATTAATTTTTCTGGTCCACTCTAAGTATTTCATTAACTTTCATTGATCTAGAGTAATATACTTTTAAGTTCAAACACTAAGGTTTCTGAAAGTCAAAAATGGCAGGCTTCTAATTATTTTTGGCCCCAGACAGCTTCTATTACAGGTTTATATTTATTTAGTAGCCAATGCCAAATATCACAAAAAGATGTTTAAAGATTTTATGAATTAGGCCAGATTTTCTCAAATTCAGCTTAAATCACATCACAAGAAAAATACAAATCATAATATAACAGGGACAGAAATGAATGCCAATTAAAAACTTCAGATAAGTTATAGTTTGAGAAGAAAATAAAACAGTCTACATTTCTGTTATTCTCCCTTTGTAAATTTATTATCTATGTCCTTTTCATAAAGACTTTTTGGTACTGTTTCCTTCCATCCAAATGAAATGTCCTCTTTGGGAAAACAAGGACAATTCAGTATTCCGTACTTTTTCTATTAGATGCAAAATAAAAATATTCACACATAGAAAATTCCATCTTTGAATATGACTGATGTTTCTAGACCCAATTTATGCTGTTCTTGGTGTCTAGCATTTTTTTAAAATCTTGGGTATATTCTATAGTGTGATACAATGAGATAAAGCTAGTCATCAAAATGAAATTTTAAAGTAATTTAATGAATGATGATGTAAGTCAGGCACTGGTGGCTCACACCTGTAATCCTAGCTACTCAGGAGGCTGAGATCTGAGTACTGAAGTTCAAAGCCAGCCAGGGAAAGAAAGTCCATGAGATTCTGACCTCCTATAAGCCACTAGAAAACTGGAAGTGATGCTATGACTCAAATGGTAGAGCACAACTTTGAGGTGAAGAGCTGAGGAACAGAGCTTGGGCCCACAGTTCAAGCCCCACAACTGACAAAAAATTGAAAGAAAGAGAGATGATACATTTATATATTGTCAAAGCTGTCTCTTCTCCATGCATGATACACAATGTGACTTCAGAATGTCCTCTGCATTCTACAGATAGAGGAGAATCCTCATTTCAATGATGGCAGAGCAGGAAGACAGAATGTGCCTGGGTCTTTGAAGGAATCAGCCAGGAGCTGTAACAGCATTTAAATATTTACTACCATGTCCATCAATCTGTGATTTAGCCTATTTTATTTTGCTTTGTTCATCAACTGAGTTACATCCTAGCTGAGATAAATGTGACTTCTGTGTGTGTCCATGATGCCAGATAAATATAGCATTTTTACTGTCCATATATAATAGCCACATTTATTTATTATTTATTCATTTAAAGTTATGAGAAAGTTTAATAGGAAAAAATAACATAGGTCATCAAAGAGTACATACCACAAACCACAATGGCGTTAGTAGCACAAATTGGTACTTAATTGTTAACTCATGAAAAGAAAGCAAAGAATCATTCTTTTAATTATCCCATGTTCTCAAATGTCTAACATTATAGCTAAAACATAAGCATATGAAAATGCTCCTGTAAACTATCTGTTGATATTTATACAATTTAAGCAATAGCAAAATTAAATTCATCTTCCAGATCTTCTGTTTCTTTAATTCTCTGATCAAATATCCCATGACCACTTACACTATGAAATTAATTTGGGGTTTGGAAATAAAATCACAGAGTTTAAACAAAGTGATATTTTCTGCCAAACACAATACAATCATATGCCTAGTAGATATTTTTTTCTAGCATCCAGAATTCTATGGAAGAGGAAGTTCTTAAGTTATGCCATTTGTGTTTTATTGCCTTCCTGGATGGGGAAAAATTAGTGAACTTGGCTAAGAGTGGATGCCATATGGAAGTATCATTATCCTTAAGTGAGAAATAAAAGAGCATTTAATAGGAACACATTAAATTATTTAGTCGTTAGTAAATTAGATATCTTTTTCATTGACATATTTACAAAGCAAAATGTATCCATGATTGCAATACAAATTTTAGGGAGAAATGGAGAGAAATTATACATTTTAGGACAGAGTAAAGGAGTCTGTGTTCCATTGTGTCAACACACAGGCCACATGAGATACAAGAGTCATGGAAATTTTCAAAAATGACAAGGAGGTTAGCAGAGCTGGGGACTAGCTGAGATTTACAGAGCATACTGACAGGAATGACACTCAGAAGCTATGAAGAGAAAATCAGAAACAGTTTTAAATATATTGCCAATAATGAATTTTACTTCAAGCTAGACTAGGAAATCAATAATGGATGTAAATTGCACAGACATTTCCCTATTTCCATTTCAGAGCAATCACACTGACAGTGACATGGAGGAGGATAGAAAGAAAGACCAAGTTTGAAGCATGCATCTGAGCTAAAAATAATGAGCACTAGCACTGACCTAGTGACAAGGGAAATGGGGAAGAGGGGGGAGCTTTGAGGACAATTTGGGGTATAACTCGGTGTTAGAATACTTACTAGCATTCATGAAGGCCCAGGTTCTGTACTTAGCAGAAAAATTGGGAATGGAAAAGGAGAGAGAAAAAGAGACAGAGAGACAGAGACAGAGACAAGGTTGGAGTCATGGAGACATAGAGACAAACAGAGACACAGAGGTAGATATAGAGAGACATAATGGGGAAACAGCAAGAAATAAAGAGGGGGAGAGAGTGAGGGAGAAAGGCAGAGAAAGAGCAGGAACAAAAGAGAAAGAAAGAATGAGAATGAAAGCTAGAGCTCAACTGAAAGATAGGGAGTTGCTAAGACCATCCAATGTAAGTAAAATAAGAAGAAACAGTCAAAAGAAGACTTAGAATCTACACCTGCTTACTTGCAGCAGATATTTAACTCTTTGCCTAGACTGTGATGTTGAGATGAAAGGAAACTTATTTACATTTAAATTCTCAGGATTCACCTAAACAGCTCTGAAACAAATTTACTTATAACTTACTCTCTCTTTGATTTTCTTCTTTAGCACTTAAAAGAGATAACTACATTGCCCCCAAATCCTAACATATCATGACAAATAGGAAGCAGAGAATATTCCTTTCATTCAATCTTTCTTCCATATATTTGAATATTTTATGCATCATCTGCAACAATAATAAATAAAACAGATAAAAGTAAGCTCTAGAGGGCAGTAACTATGGAATGCAAATGCACAATCAATGGTCAGATTTGATATAAAATACAAAAAATATAGAATATTTGTCCACATAAATTGTTATAATTTGAACCAACAGTATGTTTTGAGTGTTGTTTTTTTTTTTTTTTCCATCTGTCATGGGGCTTGAACTCTAGGCCTGGGCGCGGTCCCTGCGCTCTTCAGCACAAGGCAAGCCCTCTACCGCTTGAGCCACAGTTCCACTTCCAGTTTTTTAGTGGTTTATTGGAGATAAGAGTCTCACGGACTTTCCTGCCCAGGCTGGCTTTGAACCAAGATCCTCAGATCTCAGCCTCCTGAGTAGCTAAGGTTACAGGCATGAGCCACCAGCCCCTGGCCAACACTATGGTTTATAAACATTTTTAGGAGTATACTTTGGAATGTTGTTTTACAGTCCTAGAGAATGAAGATTAGGTTTTCATAAGGATTAAAATTGTTTTCCTGATAATGTACAATTTAGACTAAGACTTTCAGATTTTAAAAGTAGTCAATGAATATATCTAGGTTAGATTAAGTTCCATTTTAAGATGCCAAAAATTCTTTCAATTTTTATATCTTGAAATATTTGGTATTTGAGTTACTATAGCATATAATTTGTAAATATACTATATATATATATAGTATATATATATATATATATATATACTATAGCATATAATTTGTAAATATACATACACATCTCTCTCAGTATGCTCTGTAAATCTCAGCTAGTACCCAGCTCTGCTAACCTCCTTGTCATTTTTGAAAATTTCCATGACTCTTGTATCTCATGTGGCCTGTGTGTTGACACAATGGAACACAGACTTCTTTACTCTGTCCTAAAATGTATAATTTCTCTCCACACATACACATATATATACACACACACAAAACAAGGTGGAAGAAAAAAAAAACATCCATGAACCTGTGTAAACTAATCCATCTATCCATCTACCTGTAGAGACAGAGTTGGAAAACTAGTACAGAAATCTAGCAAGAGACTAGATATCTGCTTCAGACTACTGCTCGTTTATTACAGAAGGTAATATTTCACTGCCTTTAAGTATCACCATTGGAGACGGCAGCTTGTCATAGTCAGAGAAACAGATGCATCACTTGTGCCTAGTACCAAATAAAATGCAGAACTCTTTGTTCAGAATTAGTAAGAGTTGTACAGCAGTGACCCAGAGCCTGGGAAGACGGTTGAGATCCTTCTCAGTATGAAGACAATATGGTTGTACAAGTCAGAGGTCCATGAAGCTACTGTACTTGCACAGCCTACCAGGACTGAGAGTTTTCCTCATCACATAGATCTCTGGCTTTCTGTATTTGTCCACTAGTTAAAACTAGACAAACACTAAATTATGTAAGGAACATGAACAAATAAATAATGTACTGGGTATGAGCGATTTATCAATATCAAAGATAACTTGGTGCTGGGAAAGTGGCTCAGTGGTAGAGCGCTTGCCTTGCATGCGTGAGGCCCTGGGTTCTATTCCTCAGCACCACATAAGCAAAAAGAAAAAAGCTGGAAGTGGCACTGTGGCTCAAGTGGTAGAGTGCTAGCCT
>NW_012267237.1:17993792-18113396 GCF_000151885.1 Dipodomys ordii | reverse complement strand
AAAAAAGATAAACTTGAAGAATGCTAATAACTGACAACTGTAATTCTAGCTTCTGGAGTAGAAGGATTTCTGTTGGAAGTCAATCTGGGTAGGAAAGTTCAAGAGATTCTTATCTCCAATTAACCACTAACAAACCAAAACAAAATAAAATACCCAAAAGCCAGAATCGGAGCTGGTGAGAGTGGTAGAGTGCTAGCTTTGATCAAAAAAGTTCAGGATCAGTATCCAGTCCTTAGGGGAATTCCTGAGTCCAAGTCCCAGGGTGGACATACACACACACACACACACACACACACACACACACACACACCAAGATAAACTACACATAGTAGGTTTACTAAGTTATAAAAACAAGGAGTGGTATTGAAAAAATTTCATCTATGCCATTTGGATTGCATTTTTAAATTATATTAGTTTGTTTTCATGTTTGAATGAGTCCAACTTGTGACTTCTTAAAAACATAAAACATCTTTAAAGTTTTGTGAATAAGTTGAATGAAATAAAAATGGGTTTCAAGACCTCATGTTCTCAGTTAAGGTTTGCAACTTGTGAAAAAATTAACTTAAAAAAACAAACAGTACATAATGAAGAATATAAGATTTATAGAACATACTCAGAGGCAGCTAAAATGGAAGGTTTTAATGGAAAATTATTTCCTACATTTTATATTGGTTTCTAGTTAGATCTGGATCTTGACCCTCACTCCAGTGACTGGTTTAAATAACCAAGAAAAATTGAGTTCTTTGAGAAACTGCTTTCAATCTCAGATGAGAAAAAATTTCTTCAATCAGAATTTAGAACCCTTTGACATTAGCAGTAAAACTAAACAACTTAACTTAAACCTCATACTTAGACAAGTGACTTGGAAAAGTAGAGATCAAAGTATGGAAAAAATAATTAAGCTCAAATGTATGTCATATTGAGTTGCTCCTTTTAGATAATGTTACTCATAATTTTTTTTTAGAATCTTTCCATCGTCCTTCAATTAAATCTACTAAACTTTTGATCAAATTGATAAATATCAAGCAAACTGGTGTGTTAAAAATGCAAAGAGATGCTGGGCGCCGGTGGCTCACACCTGTAATCCTAGATACACAGGAGGCTGAGATCTGAGGATCCTGGTTCAGAGCCAGCCCAGGCAGGAATGTCCATGAGATTCTTATCTCCAATAAACCACTAGAAACCGGAAGTGGTGCTGTGACTCAAGTGGTGGAGCCCTCACCTTAAGCTGAAGAGCACAGGGGCACCACCCAAGCCCAGAATTGAAACCCCATGACCGAACAAAAAAAAAAAAAAGAGAAATCTATCCCCAAAGGAAAGTAGAAATAAAGGATTGACATTTTCATATAAACAAATGGTTTTATTTGATATAAGCTCATACTGATTTACATTATTCTATGCTTTGGAAGATTAAAATGAGGATATAATTCTTGCTTTGGTGTTTGGAATACATTATGCCTGAAGCTAATTGTATGTATAAGTAAAGATTTGATAAAACAATATATGTAATCAGCAAAGGAAGCTTGATCCTATACAATACATGTGTTTATGACAATCATTCTATGTAATTGTGCTGGCAGATGAGGAAAGGTGGAAAAAGTGAAATTTTATTGAGGTTATATATTTATTTATGCTAACATGGTAGCTGTGTATGAACATTGGGTTTAATTTGCTCAGCTGGAAATTGCTGCTTCTTTCTATGCAAAATGTATGTTAGAGTTCCTATAAGGCAAAATGACATGAACTTTATATACAAGTACTTGTTAATTTTGGAGCCAGAAAATATAACCAATTATTTTACCAAAATAAAAATACCTGGATATATTTGTTATTCAGCTGATTATATATCTATGCTATGTTTCAATTAATATTCATCAGTTGTCTTTGATTTTTGACTTAAGGTTTGATTGTTCCTTCTATTATTATCCATGATTCCTTCCTTACATTTGATAAATAGGGCATCATCTTAATAATTTCAAACTCAAAGCATTTCAATCCAATGAACTCGGTTGTAACACTTAGACTTGTTGTACTACAATATTCCCAAATTATATTTTTAACAACTATAACAAGATAAAACTCCTTAAGGAGCTAGGTTAATATTTATTAATTCTTAAGATTTATGTAAGTACAGACAGTACAATTTAGTCTTCACCTGCAAGCAGCCCCAGGATTCAATGTTGTCACCTTTCCAGACAAGAAATGATTGAAGGAGAGATCAGGGAGGCTGGATCTTATCTAAAGAGCCTTCCTGAATAAAAGAGTTTTTGTATAGGAGTGGAAACCATCTACCATCTAAGTGATTTCACAAAAAAATGAGATGGATGGTCACTGAACCAAGTACACATTTCAGTGTCACGAAAGGTAGAACATTAACATGGAAGTGACCCTTTAAAATAAATGGAAGCAGTAAGAATTTTCCATCTTACTTGGAACATAACAAGCAGCTCATTTGAGACAGAACATGATAGGTTGATCATGTGAACAGAGATCTTCACAGGCATGGCCCATGGGCAATGAAATTGACTGAGAACAACATACACAACAATACTAACAACAATAACAACACAATTTAAAGCAAAAGTACCCGAGAGAAATAAAAAAATGCCCAGTTTTAGAGAACTTAATTGAAGCTACTGAATACTTTTCACATAAAGATTTAAAAAGAAATACAAATGCACTGAACTGAAAGTGAAAATAGAAAAGAAAAAAAATCTAGAAACTTCTGGACCATAAAGCTAGCATCAAGCAGATAATAATTAGACATGACACAGACAAGAGCAGATAGACCTGCAAATTGAACTACTGTCAAAGAATTAAGTAAAATTTGATAAAATGATATAATATGAAAAAAATTAGAAATGGAATGAGCATAGAAAATATCATCCCATATCTCAGTAAACGATGTTTCTGGAGACCATACAAGTTAGAAGAAAAAAATTAAAAAGAACACTTTTATGAAGGAGCATTCAAAAAAGAAGGTATAACTTAATTTGAGTCCCACAAGAAAGCACTGGAAACGATATGGATAATTCACACTAAGACATATCTATTTTAAGTTTCCGAACTGTAAGATTTTTTTTTTTAATATAAGCAGAGAGGCAGGAAGTAGCAATTCACTTTCATGGGTAGAATTCAAGCTGGGCCCAGTTCTCTTGTGAGCTCCAATCAGGAAAAAAAATATCAAGAACTATCAGCAAATTCCTCAGATAAATAAAATATGATCCAATATTACACCAAATCAAGTTGTTCTTCCACTATAAAAGTAGAAAATATTCATTGTCAAATGAAAAGCTAAAAAAATAAAAGTCACTGGTCCTTCTTGAAGTAAAAAAAGCCAACCAAATAAAAGATACACAGATGCAGAGAAGGAACTAATGTCTATGTAAGCACAGAAAATAATGGGAACATTCTGGAAATGTTCACAGGGAAACGGTGAAGAAAATACTCAAGACATTGCCAAACAGCCAGTAACTGAGACACCTATGCACTGCTGTTACAAACATGAAAAGCAAAGGAAAACCACAACTAATTAAACAGGAAACAATCAAATCCAAGAGCGTAAGAGATGCTTGCGACAAAGCTATTCATGACTGGAAGCTGGGCTTATCCAGGAACATGTTCTCTAATACCAGGGAAGACTGAGGGATGTGCAAAGTTGCGGATTTGAAGAAATACTGTTCATGCACTAATGACAAATAGCAGAAAAATTCAGGCATTTATTATCGATGATGGAACTAGTTTTAAAACAGGTGAGAATGAAATAATATAGATCTTTGAGTAATCTCTGTTGGCTTTACACAATAAAATGACTTTGATCTACTTTAAAATATAATTTAAATTAAACAGATGCAGAATTTAAAGTTAAAACAGATAAAATTTGAGTAACATGATCAAAATTGGGAGATAATGGGTGGAGATGTGGGAAGAAATTTAGGTGGGCTAATTATCTGATCACTCAAAGAAGTGCATGAATTGATTCAATTTCAGATGATATAGCTTTTTGTATTAAAAAATACTGATTCAAACTTTTCAATTTTTAAATAATCTATCTTAGGAAGAAGATTTTAAAAAACTCTTGCAAAGAATAAATTTGTACCTGAAACCAGTTTGCTTTCTAGTATTACTTTAGCTTGCTTTAATGCTTCAAATCCATATAGGTATATTAATAAGACATAACTCTCACCATCTTTTTAAGATATAAAAAGTTCAATAAGATTCATGCATTCAATATTGGAGAAATCATTTAAGGGAAATTGTCTGGAGTATTAGGTGGAAAGTGAAATTTGGAGAGATTAAAGCAAGGATTTATTGTTCTGTCCGCCACTGATCAATTGATAGAACAACTACTTGAGTAACTGAGCTGCACTATGAAGTGTTTATCAGCACTGGAATTAAGTGGTTCATTAACTCCCATACATACAACATTTTTACAGATTTTCTCCATTAACACTAAATCTTACTTTGAGGTTGTATGTAAAAGGGAACCACGCAATATGCATAAGAGTAATCAACATTCCTGGCTGTTTATAGAGACACAGCAGTGAGAGTTTCCAAGATACTTTTTGTTTTTTGTTGTTTTTTTTTTTTTTTTTGGTTGGTCATGGGGCTTGAACTCTGGGCCTCAGCACTGTCCCCCAGCTCCTCAGCTTCACAGCACCACTTCCAGTTTTCTGAGTGGTTTATTGGAGATAAGAGTCTTATGGACTTTCCTGCCCTGGGTGGCTTTGAACCACGATCCTCAGATCTCAGCCTCCTGAATAGCTAGGGTTACAGGCATGAGCCACAGATGCCTGGTTCCAAGATACTTCTGTTTCTAGAAACAGGAATACACTGAGGAAAATCGAATGGACTGGAAGGTCAACTTCATTGAATCACAGCATCTTTCTTAATATCAATAAAGAACTGACAGGATGGAGACTAGGAACATATGACATGGAATTGAGGCGGAGTTCTTTTTCATTGCAAAATAAGCTAAAGTTGGTGACAACAGTAAATGTTTCCAAGAATTTGTTTGGGGGAGGTTTTGAAGCCCTAAATATATTTTAGATAGGAGGCCTTTGTTTGATGCATAGCTAGTAAAGATCTTCTCCTATTCCTTGGGCTACTAATCTTGGTAGCTTTGTCCTTTGCCATGCAGAAACTCTTCAGGTTGATGCAGTGCCATTTATCCAACCTTTCTTTGATTTGTTGTGATTCTGGATCTTTACTTTGGAAAAATCCTTGACCTGTGCTAAAGAGCTTTTGTGTTTCCCTGATTCTGTTCTTACACTGAGGTCTTTGATCCATTTTTTTGGAGTTGATTCTGGTGCAGGGAGATCTAAGTTCAGTTTTCTACACATGCATAACCAATTCTGCCAGCACTATTTGTTGTAGATATTGTCTTTCTTCCATCCTTTATTTTTGGCTCCCATATAAAAGATTATGTGGCTACAGGTTTGTGGGTTGATTTCTGGGTCTTCAATTCTATCCCATTAGTCCTTCCTCAGGCATATTCTTTTGCCAGTACCAAGCTGCATTACTATTATTGTTATTATTGTTACTTTTATATTTTATAGCTTCGTAATAGAGTTTGAATCTTGATATTGGTTTTCCACCAACACTGTTCTTCCTGCTAAGGATTGCTTCAGTTATTCAGGGTCTTCCATTATTCCATATGATTTTTTTGGATTGCTTCTTCTATATCATTGAATGATTATATTGGGATTTTCATGAGTATTGCTTTGAATTTGTAGATAACTTTGGACAATGTTGTCATTTCCATGATATTAATCATTCCAATCCAGGAGCCTGGGAGGTTTTTCTACTTCCTTAAATCCTTAAATCCTTTTTCAGGTTTTTGAAGTTTTCATCATAGAGGTCCTTCACACCTTTGGCTAAGTCAATTTCTAGGTTTTTTTGAGGCTATTACAAAAGGAGTTGATTCTTGATTTCAGACTCATTCTTCTAATTGTTGGCATACAGAAAAGCTAGATTTTTGCCAGTTAATTTTATACCCTGCTACTTTGTCAGTTTCAGATCAGATTAAGTAACTTGGGAGAGGAATCTATGGGGTTCCTTAAATGTGGGATCATGTCATCTGTAAAGAGGAAGAGTTTTACATCTTTTTCCCAATTTGGATCCCCTTTATGTACATCTCTTGCTTTAATGCTCTAGTCAGGAATTCCAGTACTATATTGAAGAGGAGTGGAGAGAGAAGACGCACTGTGTCATTCCTGAAATTAGAAGAAATAGTTTTAACTTTTACCTTAAGTATAATGCTGGCTGTAGGTTTCTCATATGAAATCTTTATTATAAAATTTGTACTAAGTGAAGTAAGCCAGACCCAAAGAAACAGAGGTTTCATAGCTTCCCTCATATAATTAGAATGTGCTTATAAATTGGCAAGCAAACCCAATGGAGTAAAAGTAAAATAATTACACCTGGACATGATTAATTTACACAGTAAGAACAAAGGAGAATATTCCTAGGAGAGGGTCACAAGGACTCAATAGCTATGTGTGTATGATCATATAAAATGATGCTTAACAAAATGAACTCCAAGAAATGGGAGTGAATGGTTTGCACTGTTTCAGTTCTTTTCTTCTTTTTGTTTCTTCTTTCCTTTTTTCTTTGGTTTACTCCCTCAGCTCTTCAGCTCAAGGCTAGCACTCTAACACTTGAGCCACAGGACCACGACTGTATTTTTCTGCTTATGTGGTGCTGAGAAATCAAACCCAGGGCCTCATGCATGCAAGGCAAGCACTCTACCATTGAGCCACTTCCCAGCCCCCAGCCCCTTTCTTAATATAAGTTTATCTAATTTGTTGAGGGAAAGGGTAAGCAAAAAAATGGTGGGACAAAAAGTGAATCTATTCAACAGTGAAACCTAGTAGACAGTATGTTGGAAATGAACTATACGAGTTTGGTGAGAGGAGAGCCAGAAGGGGAAAAATTGGGAGAGAAAGAGGAACATGGTGACACTGTTCAAAAGGAAATGTACGTATTACCTGACTAACATAACTATAACCCCTCTGAACATCACCTTTACAATGAAATTTTAGAAAAAGAACAAAACAGTCAAAAGAACATAGAAAGAATAAAAAGAATAGAAGAATTTGAAAAGAAAAAAATATCCAAAGTTGTATAGAGTAGAATTATCTTATTCTGGCATTGTGTCTAGCTTTCAACTTTCAAAATGGAGATTACTTTTCACAAATTTGTCATCACTTCTCTGAAAGAGGGATGTTCAGGCTTACAGAGGTATGTTAAAGGTTGTATGCAGCCACAATCTTTGAATATTTTAGAGGGAGTAATTTACTTTATGATGGTCTTTATTTACAATTTTATTGGCAAAAAAAGAAAAGGAAAAACTCTAAAGACAGCTTAACACAGGACCTTATAGCTGATCCAATCTGATCAAAGAAGTTCTATTTCAATTCTCCATGTAATTGTCCACAGATATACAATACTGAATCTGCATATGCAGTTGCCTTTATCAAGTACAGTGCTCACATTTTAGGAAGTCTTTAAGACACATAAATACAGAGGAAAAAATTCATTGAAACCTGCATAAAATGTGGGGTACTTTAAATATAAATTCATGTTGCTCCTAGTAATTACATATATGCAATGAAAATCAAAATCTAGGCAAGCAATTACACTTCCTAGGAACAGTTACAACAACCAATCATTTTCTGCTATGACCATTATATTTTTAATTTATAATGAACTACTCTGAACTTACTATGAGATGTAGCCAAAGTCAGAAGAAAAGATGTAGGGAGAACATTCCTTTTTTGGAGGACAGAAAGCCTTCCAGAACCAGCATGGGAAATAAACATCCTGTTGTTTCTAGATGGGAAAAAAAATGCAGTCAATTTCAAATCCTGTCGAGCTGACTCAACTTTTCATCAACTTGTTTGGTGTCATTGCTCTAAATCAAATGTGTTTAATTCTTCTTCTAATGCATCCAAATCTTCCCCAGTAAAAAGATTTTCATCAGCAGGAACAGCATCGATGGCTCCATTTTCCTGTCCTTTCCCTTCATTGTCCTCTTCCAAATCACTTCTTTTACCATTTTCTGCCCTACCTCCAGATGCTTCGCTTAATTTGCTGTCATCTTTAAAGCATATGTATTGAATCTTTCAAGACTGGCTACCGCAATACCAGTCTCATCCACAGCTCTAGGGGCATGCAGCCTTAAATCTATGTCATTTACACTCATGAAATCATCAACTTCATCACCTCCTGTTTTCTGAAGATAAAGGGTGTCAGCTGCTTTTTCATCATCATCATTAACAAGTTCAGGATGAAATTCCAACACTTCAAGACCACTGATCACCAGTGCCTTCCTTACTTTGAAGTCTGTTTTTCTTCTTTCCATATCTTGTTCAAGTTTATCAATCTTTTCCTATCTTTTCCTTTTCTTCCATGCAAGAAAAGATTCTTGAGTGATTTTGGTAAAATTTGGACCTAGGTCAGAACTCTCTCTTTCAATCAGGACTTCAATGAAATGTCATCTTCTTCCTCCTCTTTTTTTTATTTTTTTTATTTTTTTGTCCTTTTTCAACACATATCCAGGAGGAAGTGCATGACGACACATGCAGTAACCACTTCCTCCAGGACGAACCCCAAACCAGCCATTGTTATTTTCAATAGCTTCAAGGAAATACTTGCACACTATTTGAGATTTTGGTTTTATTTTCCACCTCACCGTGCTTCTTGCTCACTACTTCTTCCAGCTTTCTCATCCCAATTTTCCATTGTGTCTTCTTCGAGTTCTTCGTCCCTAGTATCAATCTAAGCACTTCGTCTTCCACATTTTCTCTCAAAGTCAAGTCATGAGAGAACTTACATTTATCTCCTTTAGTACACTGTCCTTGCCCTTTAGTACACTGTCCTTGCTTGAAGAAGGCACATACTACAGACTTGGGATCTGCACCTTGACTTACTTTTTGAGCAGCAACAAAAGTTTTAAACAGCTCATTTAGTTCTTGCAATTCTTTCTTCTTACCATCTTTCTTCAATTTCTTTTCAGTTTTACTTTGTGTTACCTGACTTGGATTTTGTTGACCAAATTTAACTTGGTGAATGACAGCCTTGATAAACTTCTGTTGTTTTGCACCTTTCTTTTTCTTTAGGCCATATGTTTTGTCTTCGATAATCTTCTCCTTCTTTTTCTGTTCTGCCTTTTTTCTTCCTCCCTTCCTCCCCCTCCCTCCCCCCCCTGCACCTCCACGCGGCCTGACCCTAAAATGAATCCTGTTTGATCATGGTGTATGATATTTTTGGATGAATTGTTGAAGTTTTTGGCCAAAATTTTGTTGAGAAGTTTTGCATCAATGTTCATCAAAGAAATGGGTCTATATTTCTCTTTCTTTGGTGAGTCCCTGCCTGGTTTTGGGATGAGGGTTATGATGGCTTAATAGAATGAGTTCAGTAGTGAACTTTCTCTTTCAATATCATTGAAGAGTCTGAGCTCTGCTTTGAAGGCCTTGTAGAATTCCACTGTAAATTCATCTGGTCCTCGGCTTTTCTTAGATGAGAGGTCTCTTATTGCTGTTTCTATTTAAATGATTGATGTAGGCTTGTTAGGCTGGTTTAACTCATCTTGGTTTAGTTTTGGCATGTCAATATTTGCTAGGAAAGGTTCATTTCTGCCAAGTTCTCAAACTTATTAGCATAAAGGTTTGAGAAGTATTCCCTTATAATGTTGTGAATCTTAGTTGTTTCTGTTTTTTTTTAATTTAATTTTTTTTTATTTTTTGTGAACATACTGTACAGAGGGGTTACAATTACTTGGACAAGATAATGAGTACATTTCTTATCAAGCATTGCAGCCTCCTCCTTTGTTTACCCTTCACATCCCTTCCCAGCCTCCTCCCTGCCACCCCACCCAATCCTTCCCCCCCCCCCCGCACCGAATCCTTCCCCCCTCCCTCGCACCGAAGTTGTAAAGTTCGTTTTCGACATAAAACCTGTACTTCTCATTGTTGCAACAGGTCCACCTGTATCCTTAAACGACTTGTTTTTCCCCATCTCCTCCACAAATTATACCGACATCAAATATAGTGAAAGCAGGGGTTATACTGTGGGGAAGAGACATACAAAGCAACAAAGAATAATCTTATAAATGCGTTAGAAAAAAATGCATGAAAGAAAAAAACATTAAAATACATATAAGGGTTCATTTTCCTAACATCACATTATCTGACCTTTTCTGCTTGACTCATACATATACTAGATATTGCAAATAAGGGAAACCATGGGACCTATGTTTCTTTGGGCTTCTGTAGTGATGTTTCCATTCTCATGTCTGAGTTTATTTATTTGTGTGTGTTCTCTTCTTTTTCTGATAAGATTTTCTAAGAGTCTGTCAATTTTGTTAATTTTTTCGAAGAACCATTTTTTTTGTTGTTGATTCTTTCTATGGTTGTGGGACTTGACCTCTGGTCCTGAGCGCTGTCCCTCAGCTCTTCAGCTCAAGGCTAGCATTCTACCACTTGAGCTACAGAGCCACTTCCAACCTCTTCATAATGTATGACCACCTTCCCGAAATGTAGACTCTGTAGTTGGTTAAAACTTGGTAATGTTCAATATGGTATCATCAGTCTAATTGGATTCCCCAGCATAATAGGATGTGCTGGGTTAAGTAATCTTTGGGAAATAAACTCTCAGTGTGGTATTGCCCGAGAATACAGGCAGGTGCACTCCAACACATTAATTTAACAGGTATTGTAGAACAAGATGGGAGGATTATAAATTTAAACCAAAACTAAAAAAAAAAACAAAAAAACAGAAAAACACATCAGAGCAGTATCCCCAGTGGAAAAAGACACTGAGACATTACACTTTCTGCTCATAACTTATACAAGCTTAAAATTTCATTTCCTTTATTGGATATGTCAAATTTACATTATTTTTTTGTACCTTCATAAATTTCCTTAATATAGCATATTCTTAATACTCATGGTTTATACTTACCCTCTAAAATCCCTCTGCATTTCCATGGAATCTTTTGCTCTCAGAATTCTTGCTTATGATGGTAAATGAGTATAATGTCATCAATACGGGTACCAACATGATATCTTACACAATTATAAAATGAGGAGGAGAATGTGATAGAGAGAAAGCAAAGTATAATATCTTCCTTCTCATATAAATAACAACTTGCTTCTGATCCTAGCTGTCATATACAAGAAGACAACACACACTAAATTGATACAAACAAGTGTAATGGCAGAGGTTAAGATGGAGGGAACTCACATCCTGTCTCAGCTATTGAATCCTTCATTTAAATAAGATTTGGAAGTTCATAGTCATCCTTCATGCTTGATAGAATCTCAATATATGATTCTGAATAAGGCACTGTTCTTTTTTATTCCTTCCAAGACAGAATACTGCTAGTGACTTGCTTATTTGGGAAGTTTTAAGAGCTATCACTAGACGTTTCCTAAAATAATGGCATATATCCCATGGTCAAAGAACTGGGAAATGGTTGCATGGTTAGGATGGGTAAGAAGTTCATCTATCCCAAATCTCCTTAAAGAAGATAGAGAATTAGCCTTATAGTATGTCTTTGTAATGACTTGACTGGTTTCTTACCAATATTGGGAAAATTTAGCTTTGTCATGTCTTTTATAAGCTTCTATCTATTTGGATGACTATCATGGATATTGATGGAAAATCTTTGCTATTGTGTCTGTAAGCTTTGATAGCATACCATACTCCATACAGATTTGGGAATCTGCTTCCCCCTTGAGTATAGTCCTCTTAAAATTCTCAGATCCTTTCAAGAATGAATAAATGAACATTTATAAGTTCCCAAGAAAAACAAGCCACTTTCTAAAACTTTTTTTCTAGATTAACCTTTTGAATTATTTTCCTCTGAAGAGAGAATGTATTCTCCTGAGGATAGGATGAAAGGGAATTAGGCTAACATGGAGAATTCAAAAGAACATGGGGACTTCCCAGTTACTCATTTGAGACCTGCAGATCACATTCTTTATCAGATTACCTGCTGGAATATAACTTGCCAATCAAGGCTAGCCATTCACTCTCTTTGGCAACTCTGTCACCCTTAAAACTACGTCTGGTCTGAATGCCAGTACATTCTGCCAAGTATCTACATGAAATGGGCATTTCAAAACTGCCATGATAAATTTCCAGCTTTCACAATATGTATGAGGTTGATATTTTCTTGTCTTGAGGCTAATTTTTCTTCTTTTATGCTTTAATACTATTAAGTATACATGTGCCCTGGTTTTTCAATGCCCCAGTAGTGATAAAGCACATGTTCAGATGCATGTCATGAGCTTTTCCCCAGCCAACATGTGGTGAGGTGCTTGTTATTGAACTTTGCAACTGAGAAGCATGGGGAAGAGGTTCTCAGCTTTTGCCAAGGGTATTAACATTGATAGTTAAATTTTCTTTTTTTTGGGGGGGTCCAGTCGTGGGGCCTGAACTTGGGGCCTGGGCGCTGTACCTCAGCTCTTCAGCTCAAGGGTAGCACTCTACCACTTGAGCCACAGCCCCACTTCTAGTTTTTTCTTTTTGCTTATGTGGTGCTGAGGAATCTAACCCAGAGCCTCAGGCATGCAAGGCAAGTGCTCTACCACAGAGCCACCTTCCCAGCCCACTGATAGTTGAATTTCTAAGCATTATTGTTTTTCCAAAATTGAAAAATCTTAGAAACAAAAGGCTCTATGTCACTGGTGTTTCCAAGTAATGATTTAGGGAAAATCATTGATCCTATTCTTTGATTCACAGTGCCTACGATACAGGTCAGAAGAAAAATAAAATAATACCAGTAATTTTAGTACCTTTGCATGTCAGCCATTTTTAGATATTGACCATAAAAGAGAAGAATTTACTTGTGTGTGTGTGTGTGTGTGTGTGTGTGTGTGTGTGTGATGGGGCTTGAATTCTGGGCCTGGGCACTGTCCCTGTGGTCTTCAGCTCAAGGCTAGCACTCTGCCATATGAACCACAGTACCACTTCCGGTTTTCTAGTGTTTTATTGGAGCTGAGTCTCATGGGCTTTCCTGCACGGGCTGGCTTTGAACCATGATCCATAGATCTCAGCCTCCTGAGTAGCTAGGATTACAGGCATGAGCCATTGGCATCGGGGAGAATTTACTATTTTCTAAACAAAGCACAGTTCTAAGTTTGGTTACATGTGTCTATGTGAAGATTGAAACCCTCATACTCTTCCTTAACTTATTCACTCAATGTTAGAGCTCTTCCACTTGAACCATAGCTCCTTTTCTGGCTTTTGGTTAGTTACAGAGAGGAATCTCAGAATCTGTCTTTGTAAGCTGGCTTTGACCACAGTATGCAGATCTCAGCCTTCTAAGTAGCAAGGATTATAGGTGTGAGCCTCTAAGTCTCATTTTTAAAGCAATTAGATTTAGCCTGAAAAGTTTAAGTTCGCATTCCTTCTAGTACCCAACATACTTTGACAATCACTGGTTTTAAGGAGAGATCAAAGGTCCACCAGAGATCTTCAGTGTCACTTTAGAATGTACAGCACACATTTTCAATCCATAATGTGATTCCCCCACAATTTTCCATACTGCACATGCTTGATATTCATCTTCTCACTGAGATCAAACAACATTATTTTAGAGAGGGATGGAGTCAAAGGAAACATAGACTATGGTAAAAAATTCATCTCAATATTATCTTGCCTTTTCTAGCTTTATTTCTTATCCCTCAGCACATGGAAGAAAAATCTAGACCTCAACCTTCACAGCAATAAAATATATATTTGATATTCACTCTATTTCATACAAATTGGGATCAAATAATACACAACTACTATGATTTTTACTTACTAGTGTGGTAGTATACCTCCATACAGCATCTGTCAATATTTCTATATTATCACAGTCAAATATTATTTCACTATAATTTGATTTGTAATTTGTAATTGTTTATGGGGACACTTGTATTGTGCCATATTCTTTCTGGCTACTGAAAACAATTACAAAAATCTTTCACATACATTTTCTGTGGATATATATTTTTTCTACTGCTTTTATTTATTTATTTATTTATTTTTGGGTCCGGTCATGGGGCCTGAACTCTGGGCCTGGGCGCGGTCCCTCAGCTCTTCAGCTCAAGGCTAGCACTCTACCAGTTGAGCCACAGCACCATTTCCGGCTTTTTTTTTTTTTTGCTTATGTGGTGCTGAGGAATTGAACCCAGGGCCGCGGGCATGCAAGGCAAGCGCTCTACCACTGAGCCACCTTCCCAGCCCTCTACTGCTTTTATTTGGCAATAAGTTTTAAATTCTTTTGGCAATCTATGGGTGTAATTTCTCAGTTTTATTGTGACTTTTAGGTCTGAGGTTGATTTGAGATGCCAAATATGATAGTGAAAGTTCTGTTTTTTCTTATGAAGTAGTGAGTATGTTGTGAAATGAATTATGGGGTAGATATAAGTTCTGTGAATATAAATTGTAATTACAAAATTCTTCACATTGATTGGGTGAATTGCATTTGATAAAAAATACAGTTATTAAGGACTTAAAAATAATCACCAAAAATAGTTTCATGAAGAATTTCACAGATCATAGTCTGTCCTCAGTGATTTTATAGTGGGCATAGGCAGGGCAAAATGGAGCCTGAAAGAAAGGAAGAACTAAGTGAACAGTTGGATTCAACAAAGCTATACAAAGGTCAACTTGAATAACTTTTAGCTTTCAAATTTTGAACATAAGGATAAATAATATCAATAGTGCATTAAAACTCATTCAATGAAAAAGAATGCTATTAATAAATTCTGGCATGTAATGAATATTTGATAAAGAATGATATTTTGGGGAAAATTTCAAAAGATATCATTGCAAAACATTTATTACTGTTGAAGTGGGAGAGATAATTTGACAGCTTAAAAGCCAGTCAAATACCATTTCACTTTTAACAATCAGATTATTAGCTCATAATAAGATTCAGTAAGAATCATATTCTTGTAGGATGTCTGTTAAAGATGAATAAACATAGTGTATACAATGAGGAAATAGAAGACATAGGCAAAACTAAAGACAAATGCCCTCAAAATAAATATTCTGAATCATTCTGTGTGTGTGTGTGTGTGTGTGTGTTTAAGGTCAAAAGACAGGTTTCAATTACACCTTGAATTCACCTATGTAGAAATAACTAGATTGACTTTGGACAATTAATCAGTGATTACTGAAGTTACCTTGACACCTAAAAATGACCATGAATGTTAGTGCCCATTAAAACACTAGAGTTAGAACCTTATAGAAAAGTATGATTGGCTGAAGTGAGTCATTAGATTCAATGCCTGTATCAATTTAACAAATCACCATTGATCCCTGCCTTTATTGCAGTCTGACCTCTACAATTCCATTGTACCCTATTAAATTTGAAAAGAATAATTGGAAAAGACTCTCATAAAATCTATAAAGATATACACAATACAAGAACACTATAAACTCTCTCTCATACACACTCCTACATAAACACACAAACCTCTGAATATTTATCTTAAATTTGAAAATAGAATAAACCGGTGAATAGTTTCTAATTGATGATTTCTTCCATTCTAAAGATGTAGTTTCAGTAGTTAATAAATTGGATAATAAAAATCTAAATGTGACAGGTTGATTGCCACTAACACAATAACATCCTACACCCAATTATTCCGTTCAAATAATACCAGATGTCACTATGATTGAACTCTATTGCTCAGGTCAGGTATGTGGAATTCCTAATCTCAGGTCCACATATAGAAATGGGGTAACTTCAAATTTGATGAATTTAAAATGGGGTCTTAGTTGATTATAGTAGACTCCAAATTAATTAACTGGTATCTTAATAAAGACAGATACATCTAGTCTCACAGTGAAGAACGCAAGATGGAAGGAAATGAGACAGATGCAAATATAGAGCAAGCAAAAGTGAAGGAACACAGAGATTGTCTGCAGCAGAAAAGACTAGGAAGAGGAAAAAATCCTTCAAAGAGACACTAAGAGGAAGGAGACTCAGTTGATAACTTGATTTCAAGTTGAAGCTACAAAAAGCTCATGAAAATAAGTTTCTATTATTTGTCTCATCCAGTTGGTGACATTTTTCTGGTGATAGCCCTAATGCAGACATAAATACATACCATATGCAATACATTTACAAGTGATATTTAAATAGGTCAAAGGTTTTTGATACATTATTATATATTTTAGCACTTACCACATCTTTATGAATTGTGATTTATGGCTTTGCTTTTGAAGCCAGATATCAAACATGAGCTTTCACTAACTATTGAAAGCATTGGCTAAATAAACAGCTTTTATTCCTCATGAGAGAAAATTAGAAACTGACCATTGACAGCATTAGAAGGGGAGAACACATGGTATCTGTAAAAGAATACTACATTAAAAAAAATCTCATTTGAATCTCATTTTTCATGAGAATGCCACAAATAGCAAGAGTTTTGTAATGTTTTGAGCTGAAAGGATTACAATTACAAAGCACAAAATGAACTGTACTAGAAAAAAGGGGAAAATTTTAATCCAGAGAAAACAATCTCCAAAATTATTTACATTACTTGTAAATGACATTTCAAACCCTGAATGATCTCTGAAAATGAGACCAAACATACCAAGTTTCCTAAGGAGGCTCTGGGAAAACTGAAATAGGCACATCAAGGGTTACATTTTTGTAACAGAAAAGTAGATAGTCGGAAACTAAGAACAAGCTAAGAAACCTGTCTCTACTTTTGCCAGAGTACCCTGGGAGTTGTTCCAGTGAAATCTGAGTCAATTAGTAAAGAGAAAAAAAATGAAGATGGAGTGAGTCCTGGACATTTTACACTGAGGGGTGTCTAGAAGCTGAGCGTGGGCTCAGAACACTGCAGCTTTCCTCCACTTTCCACTCACCTGACGTCCACAAACCTGTGACCCATACTGTGTTGCCTGTGCTGGCTCTTTGGATCTTTCTATCTCTCTTTCTTTCTTTGTCTTCTCTTCTCTTCTCTTCTTTCCAAAAGGAAGTTACTGGACAAAATTTAGAAGGAAAGGAGCATTATTGCAATTCTCCACTTAACAAATGACAGTAGCAGTACAAAAGGGGCAAAGAAAGGATGTCTTCTGTCATAGATCCTCAATCCAGATAGAAGTGTCCTTGAGAGTAGAGGACAGAGCAGAGGGAGCAGATAGGTAAACTTGATGTGTATAATGTGTGTGTGTTTTGTATAGCTGTGTAGAATTTATTTCAGAAAATCATCAATGAAAGCAATACTGAGAGTATTTAGGATGTGGAAAAGAAAAGGCAAATGTTTGCCCTTAACACTCGGAATTGATATCTTCAAATCTATGAATGACAAGCTATTCTACCCTGTCAGTTCTCAGCCATCCAGTCACTCTTGAAACCAACTGTCCACATAATATTTCTCCTTAGTTATGGAATGATTAATCTTTAATGTTGAGATACAGCCTTATCCAAGAAAAATAATTTGTGATGAATCATTCTGACCACATATTTTGTCTGTGGTGAACATCAGATAATTTTATGTCCTTCAAATAGGTAGAAACAATATATTTAACTCTAAGCACCAAATATGTCACTATCACAATGGCCAAAATCTCTGACAAGCAGAAAACAGAACTCAGAGAAGTTATAGATGAAAAGAAAATTATTTGGGATGTGTATTAAAAAATTAGTAAAATAAATATCCAAATAAGTAATAATCACGGAAAAACAAAGAAAAACTGAAGAAGTATAAAGTGAAAGCAGAATAAGGAACAAATGTTCACCAGAATGTTTATTTCATGTCCAAACATAAAGGAGCTTGAAATGTTACAACATAATAAAAAATGAAATATTAATGCAGATAATCAATTTCCATCTATGTTAAAAAATATAATTTTCATGAGTAGTGAAGCTTTATGTGGAGAGGCAGAGACAGCAGTGGGAATCAAGTTGGAGGTAGGGCAAGATGGAGAGAATAAGGAAATTTAATATGATCAAAAAAGGGATGACAAAGAAATTAAGCATACCACAGTGAATTGTTATTGTTTTAAGAATTAAAGAAAGCAAATAAAATATTTACAAACCAGAGAAATTGAAAAATATAATGCTCAGATTTTTTCTGTTGTTGAAGTAAAGACATACCTACCATGCAAAATAAATCAGTGATAGAATTCTAAATATAATGCTTAACATGGAGACAGTTATCCAAATGACAGTCCATTCTAGTATGGTTGCTAAAATTCAAGCACAAAGAAAGAAGACCAAGAGGAAGCAAGGGAGAAACGGTGCTTCCAATCAGTGTGACATATGAATTGAATTTGATTTTTTTCAGCAATATTCTATTAGAAACAATTTTATCAATACTTTAAATACGTGAAAGGGAAGAAATGTGGTGCCCAGAATTTGATCATCTGTGACATCTGTGACTTTGATTTTAAAAAATCTTCTAGTAAAGCAACAATTTACAGTATAAGTAAAAGTTCTGCTATTTATGAATAATCCAGTGACTCTCTTGGGGGTAGAAAACAGGTGGCTATAAAATAAGAAGCAGGTAGAAATGGAGGTGTAAACCATCTTAAATCAGTTAAGCCATAGTAACTATCAGTGCAAAGATGTTTCTTGTTCCTCTCCCTTCTCTTCCCCTCTCTGTAACGCTTCCTGTTGAAGAGAAACCTCTCCTTAGGTTTTCTAGTTGAAAGGTAACCCGCTGACATCTCTCTTTAAAATATAATAATTATTATTATTCATTGACATCTCTTGTGATACCTCTACCAGAGAAAGCGAACAAGACACATTTCTATGTAAGCATTCTCTGACCCAACTCATGCCTTCCTGCCCATTGTCTCCCTGGTTTACTTTGTTTACCTTACAAAAGATTTTTCTTCCCCCATGGTATAACCCCTGTTTTCACTGTATTTGATTCCAGTGCCCTGCATCTTGTATATACACTATTCTAACTTGGGGAGGGGAAGGGAAAAAACAAAATGCTTAAATAGGGATACAGGTTGACCCATTGTAACAATATGTACAAGACACTATGTTTAAAATGAACTTTACAACTTGTGGGGGAGGGAGGGAGGAGTTGTGGAGGTGGGTAGGGAAGGGATGGTAGGAGAAAAACAAAGTAGGAGGTAACAATGTTTAATAGGAAATATATTCATTACCTTACTCATGTAACTGTAACCCCTCTGTACACTATTTTTACAATAAAATACATATCAAAAAATATTTTCACAAACTAAAGAACTCTAAGAAAGAGATTTGTGGTCCTCTATTTTTGCCAGGACCAGTTTAGAGTTAATCTGTTTCTTTCTACCATTTTCTGTCTCCTTGGTATTCCATAGAGCATTGAGCAGTGCAAACCTCAGATTTCAAAACAGCATTTGTGCAACATTACATCCTGCCAAACCCTGTACAGACATGGAGACCACTGCATGACAGATCTTTAAGCCAATCGGTTGAGGGCAGGTATACTGTCCAAACAGGTTTTAAGATGCATACATTGGTCAAGATAGCCCCAGTTTTCCCTTCCACTTGTCCAACTTTAGATAAGATTCTACCTGACTAGAAGCATCTGAGCTCCCTTTGCTTTGGGCATTCACTTTAGAATATTTGCAATTACAAATTCTTTTTTTTTCTATTTTTTTTGGTCACTTTTGAGATGTAAATCATTTAAAAACTTTCTGTCACTTTTAATACCCTAGCATATCTTTCTCAAGAACCTGGAAGTCATTCTTTTTAAATGTAATTATCAAAGCAGATAAGGACCTTAGCTCTCAGGTTTTCTGGAGAGTAGGATCCTAGCAACCTTGGGCATTGGGCTCTACAGTTGTTAAGAAAAAAATATCTCTACTAAGAGTTGGCTTTTCCTTATGTAAGGTCAATCTTTATCCTGCATGGGGTTTCACAACTTACTTATTAAAAATTTCTCTGGTATTTCTTTCTAGACTGAATTATGTCTTCCCTTCTTTTATTCAAATAGCTCCTAATAAAGTTTGCATTGTCTGTTTAACTTTATCCAATGCAATCTTTGCTTGGACAATTTGAACAGACAATATTATTTAGATATTTGATGATAATTAGTAGCCTGAGATCAAAACAAAAGCAAAGACAAAATCAAACAAGCAACAACAAAAACAAAAACCCACCAAAGGTCAGCTCACTTTTTCTAAGTAAAATGGTTATGACATCTTGAAAGATTGTTGATATAATTCTTTTTCATATATAAAAGAGAAGATAAAAATAAAGACATTTAAATTAGAAACTACTGGTCCATGATTAATGGAGTTATTTCAAAATAAAATCTAGTAGTCATATTTCAGCATTAATCACATTTTTATACATTTTTGTTGTAAAAATACTGTACAGAGGAGTTGTTACCTTCTCTTTGATTTTTCCCTACTATTCCTTCCCTCCCACATCCACAACTACACTCACGCCCCCACAACCCTCCTCTCTACTTAAATTATAAAGTTTGTTTTTCAACATAGTGCCTTGTGCATCTCATTGTTACAGTGGTTAACCTGTAACCCTCCCCAAATTAGAAAAGTGTAAATACAAGATCCAGGGTACAGGCACTGGTGGCTCACGCCTGTAATCCTAGCTACTGAGGAGGCTGAGATCTGAGGATCACGGTTCAAAGCCAGCCCAGGCAGAAGAGTTCATGAGACTCTTATCTCCAATAAACCACCAGAAAACAGGAAGTGGTGCTGTGGCAGAAGCAGTAGAGCGCCTGCCCTGAGCTGAAGAGGGTAGGGATACCGCCCAAGCCCAGAGTTCAAGCCCACGACCAAAAAAAAAAAAAAAAATGTATAGGGCACTGACATCAAATACAGTGAAAACAGAGGTTAGAGGTTATATTGTGGGTGAGGAACATACAAAGAAACAAAAAAATCACAAGGTATATTATAAATACTTTAGAAACAATAGCAAGAAAGAAGAAATAAAAACACTTGTGTCTCTTTCCTGGGATTCATTTTGCTCAACATCATCTTATCTGGTCATATGTACATTGCTTTTGACCCAGCAATGTTCACTGCAGCATTATTTATCATAGCTAAACATGAAACCAACCCAGAGGCCCCTCAGTAAATGAATGAATCAAGAAAATGTGATACATACACACACACACACACACACACACACACACACACACACACACACATATAATGGAATTCTATGTCTCCATCAGAAAGAATAACATTTGTTAGGAAAAGGGAAAACTTGGAAAAATTATATTAAGTGAAGTAAGCCAGGCCCAATAAAACATAGGTCCCATGGTTTCCCTTATTTGCAATAACTAGTATATGTCTGGGACAAGCAGAAAAGGTCAAAAGCTATGTACATATGACCAGATAATCACATGGTTAAAAAAAGACAGAAAAGTGAGAGAGAAGAGAGAGATCCTAAAATCTTTTACAGCAAGGATGAGAAAAATAAATTTGGGAATCTATAATTTCTAGAGTCAGATTAGTGTCTAATTTCTTATGTACTTATAACAGTGATAATCAGATGAAATAAAATAGATTATATGTAACTAAACAAGAATATATTTTTAATATCCAAAGATTCGGAAATGATATGTATTACTTTACTAGCTGAGTAAATTTTTTTTCAATTTGTATTTCAAGGCAGGAATATAATTTTATTTTTAAGCAACAAGTATTAAGGAGTAGAAAATTATTTTTAAGTTTTTTTTTTTTTGGGTCCGTCGTGGGGCCTGAACTCTGGGCCTGGGCCCTGTCCCTCAGCTCTTCAGCTCAAGGCTAGCGCTCTACCACTTGAGCCACAGCGCCACTTCCGGCTTTTTTCTTTTTGCTTATGTGGTGCTGGGGAATTGAACCCAGGGCCTCAGGCATGCAAGGCAAGCGCTCTACCACTAAGCCACCTTCCCAGCCCTATTTTTAAGTTTTTGAAAGGGTAAAAAATCAGAGCATTAGGTAGTGAAACTGTAATACAAATCTTTAGAAGTTCTTACTGAGCATAATGATTTAAAGTGGAAACATGTTGAGGGTACAATCTCTACATGTGATTTGTTTTTAGGTCATTAGAACTCAAGATAGGAGAACCGAGAATGAAAGTATTTTCCAAGTAGAATGCAAGCAACTTTTACCATCAAGGAAATTCTTTTAACCTAATATTTTCTCCAGTGATATTCTGATTACAAGTTTAAACACCATGAGATCAAGTGACTGGAAGTTGTTTCACATTCCATCTCTCAATATGATGACAACTATGAAAATAAACATTATGTAATGCTTAAAGAATTAAATGAAATTCCAAGCATTTAAAAATATAAAATTAAAACACATACAGAGTAAAATGTAGAGAAATGTTGGCAAGGAGTGAAGGACATTGGTGTATAAAGAAAATTAAAAAATAGTTGAGGGCTCAAAATTTTATTTAAATATAATTAAAGCATAAGTGAAATGATGGAAGAGAAAAATCGAACAAGCAAAATATGTATCAATATCAAAGGATTAATGAATTTGTATAATTTTGACAAATTTTGAAAATAACACATTGTATTATGTATTATGCATGGCTGGAGTTTTCTCAGTGGTAGGCTGGTTGTATACCTTGAACTTTAATATCCTGCATTCAATTTAGCACATTGTGAAAACTCATAATAATATGAAATAAATTCCTATGCAGAAAAAAATCTGGAATTAAGGAGTATGAGATTCATAATTTTCTTCGCAAGCTACTCAGTACCATGTGGTTCATAATGCACATATATATCACTTTATAGAAAAGAAGTACTTAAAATATCTAGTTGTAATTGATTGTGTCTTATGACATAGAATAGTTGTTACTGAAGTAAGGCAGTCAGGTCTGGCTAGCGCAATATTGGCCACATGTAGGGTCTGTCATTTTGTCTTCTTTTGGGGGGAGGGGACCCCAGCTCCCAGGAATCCTGGAGGCAGGAGCGGGCACTTGGCTGATATGTTACTGAATCTGTCAGTCAAATGCCTGGACTGGGGATTTCTGTGGATCTGCCACCGGCTCGGGCGCTATTGAGACCTTAACTAGCCCAGCCACCAGAACACCATGCCACTTGTGTCTCCATGATCATCTCATGTGTTCTGTCTCCTGGTTTGTCTCCAGTCATCATGGCGTCCCCCAATTCAGCTCTCTATTGGAGCTGAATTGGATTGTTGCTATTGTTGCCATTTTGTTCTTTCTTTCCTCTTTAGCATGTTTCCTAGCGGTGTTATTTGAATTTGGGGGCTGCAGGCCTTTGTAAAAACTGGCTGCATACAGCCTGCTAACTGTATAATAAAGACTCCATTATTCTGTATTTCAAAATGTGGTTTGTGGGATGATTTACCTTCCAACATTACTTAACGAATATGAAAAGATTATAGAAGCTATTGACCACTCTGGAATGACACATATAAACATTTAAAACATTTTTAATGTGTAAAAACATGTTATTTTTTCCTGATTTATACTGCTTAGATTAAAGATATAACCCACACAAGTTCTTTGTTGCCCCCTGCTTACTTGTCTAACAGCTACATGTCATGTGGATAAGAGTGCATTTAAAAAATGCTTTTCAAATTAGACTAAATTCTTACCAAGCTTTATAATCTAAATAGACATAAATGGTGCTTTAGTGGAAATTATTATTTATTTTTCCTTAGGAAAATTTTGTATTTTATAATTTCATAAACACATCTATTATGAAAAATAATGTATCTCAAGAGGAGTGCACAATTATGAGTAAGGTTAAGTTGGGTGCTGGTGGTGCACACCTATAATCCTAGCTAATCAAGAGGCTGAGGATCAGAGGATTAGGGTTTGAAGCCATTTTGGCAGCAATACAATTCAGGAAAGGCTGGAAATGGTGTTGTGGTTCAAAAGGTAGAGCCCTAGCCTTGAGCGAAAGAATCTAGAGCAAAAGGATCTTGTACTCACAAGTTTTGAGTTCAAGGCCCAGTACTTGTACAAAAAAAAAGGAAAAGAAAAAAATGGAGAATAACGATAAATCATTTTAAGACATAGGTTCAATAATAATATCCATGTGTACTATTCCAAGTTAAATACTTCCATAATTGATTTTAAATATTTAAATATGTAAGGGTGAGTATGTTACATATCAACAATGTGTACATATTTATACTTGTAAAATGGGTCATCTAACTGTTTTGTATTTAAAATACCTCTTCACTGGAGAACTGATCTAGATGGAAAATAGAAAATACTTCCAATCCAGCCAAAGATACCCAGTTATATATAAAACCAATACCTAGATTTTATTTATATTTTTTGAAACCAGTGCTGTAACTTAGGACTGTATAATTATTTAGATTTCTTACCCAGACCTGGAGCTGAAGCTCTTTACTTATGGCAGACCTCCAGCCCATATTTTTACTGTTCATTTTGCTCTGGTCTCAAATAGCAATATTCCAGGTCTCAACTTTCTTATCTAATTTTAGTTCACTTTCACTGTTTCCGTAGTTACCTTTCTAAAATCATTTTCATTGTTATGCCCACATTACAGACAACAAAAATACTGCAAATTAAAGAATATGATTTTGCTTCTCTAGATTTGATCAATTTCATCAGTAGCAAGAAGTTAGTAGAAATTACTCAATATAAGAAAATTTTGGCCTGTGCCAAGGAGCCCTAGAGTGTCTCCTATTCCTTCCTGTAATGTTTTCAGGGTGTCTGCTTTGATTTCGAAGTCTTTGATCCATTTGGAGTTGATTCAGGCGCAAGGTGATATATAAGGATCTAATTTTGGTTTTCTACAGGTGATTAACCAATGTTGCCAGCACGATTTACTGAAGAGACTTTCTTCCATTCTATGTGTTTGCTCCCTTATCAAAGATTAGGTAGCTATATGTCTGTGAGTTCATTTCTGGGCCTTCGGTTCTATTCCATTGGTCTTCTGGTCTGTTCTTGTGCCAGTAGCAAGCTGTTTTGCTTACTATGGCCTTGTAATAGAGTTTGAAGTCTGGTATTTTTATTCCTCCAGTGCTGTTCTTTCTGCTAAGGATTATTTTTGCTATTCAGGGTCTTTTATTGTTCCATATGAATTTTGGATTGCTTCTTCCATGAGGTTGGGATATTGATGTACAGATGTCCATATATGATGATGCTAAGTGAAGTGAACTCCAAGATATGGACCCAAGAGATCTGTATTTGTTGTTATTATTTTAAATATGCTATGAGAATTTTTTTGTTTCCTTTGTATGTTCATCCCTCTATGATAATCCTCTGTTGTCACTGTACTTGATTTTGGTACCCTGTATCTTATATATACATTTGTCTAATCTGGGGAGGGGAAGAAAAATAACAAAATGCTGAAACAAGGACACAGGATGACCTATTACAACAATGATACCCACAGGACAGTATGTTGGAAACGAAATTTATAACATTGGGCAGTGGGCGGGGGAGTAGTGCAGGAAGTGGTGTAGGGAAGGGATAGTGGGACAACAACAAGGGAAGGGGTAACAATGATCGACAAGTAATGTACTCATTGACTTACACATGTATCTGTAACCCCTCTGTATGGTATCTTTACAATGAGATAAAATCAATCTCTCTCTATATATATATATCTATATATATACACACACATAATTAAAAAGAGACAGGAATTGGCCTTTTTTAAAAGATTAAGATAATATGAACAAGATAATAAAAATTATTGAAATTGTCTCATATGAAAATTTAGAATTATAAGTCACAGTAACATGTTACTTTTCTGTTGTTGTTGGTGGTCATGGTGCTTGAACTCCTGGCCTGGGCACTGTCCTTGAGCTCTTCAGCTCAAGGCTAGTGCTCTACCACTTGTGCCACAGCACCACTTCCAGTTTTCTGAGTGGCTTATTGGAGATAAGAGTCTTATGGTATTTCCTGCCTGGACTGGCTTTGAACGGGATCCTCAGATCTCAGCCTACTGGGTAGCTTGGATTATAGGCATGAGCCACCAGTGCCCAGCTTGCATATTACTTTTTAAAAAGTCAGTTAGCATAAATTAATTACAAATAGATTTGATTATGAGATTGATATTTCTGTAACAAAATTTGAACAAATCCACTCCATCTTCTTAGTCACCCTCCCATCCTTATAAACAGTTTTTGATGTTTCACAGTTATTATCGTAGATTTATGAAAAAATATACTTTTATAATATTCATTTGCCCAATATCCCTCTGCTGTTTTCCAGCTGTGACCCACTGATTCTCCCCTTTTATATGGAAGATATTTTGTTTTCTTTTGCTTTAGATCTAGTTTCCACAGAAGAGCCAAAAAATACTCTACATTGTAAAACACATGCAAGCTCACAGAATTGTTTCAAAGAGATAATTAATTTTCCTTGTATTCAGTAAGGACCACAAAAATCTAGATCATCCGTGTGAACTGGTGGTTCATGCTTGTAATCCTATATAGTCAGGAGGATGAAATCATAGGATCATGGTTCAAAGGCGGCAGCCAGGGCAGAAAAGTCTGTGAAACTTTTCCCCCTAATTTTATTGTAAAGGTGATGTACAGAGTAGTCACAGTTACATGTGTCAGGCAATGAGTATATTTCCATTTGAATTGTGTTGCCCTCTCCCATTCTCTCCCAGGTTTTCCCCTCCTGACTTTCCTCCCCACAAAGTTGCATAGTTCATTTGCAACATAATATCTAGTAGTTTTCACTACTGAGTTGGTTTATCTCCAATTAATGACCTATAACAAAGCTGGAAATGAAGCTATCACTCAGGTGATAGAGCATTAGTCTTAAACAAAAATGCTCAGAGAACTCCCAGACCCTAAGTTCAAGTCCCAAGTTAGACAAAAATAATGAAAAATCCAGATAATTGGACAGAGATTCAATGTTTCATTTTCAACCAAATAATTAGTTGAAATATCAATGTACTAATTGATACTAGTAGAATATGATCATCTTTAATAAACAAAAGTATATAGAAATAGTGTTACTACCTTGTTAGAGTATCAGTACCAAGTGGTAACTTCACTACCAAAATAATGATTTAATGTGAGTAAACTTTTATTTAACCTGGGATACAGATGTATATTTTTGGATTAAAATGACCTTAGGAAGTATTCCATGTTCATGAAATTAATATGTATTTTATAACAATTAATTTAGTTGGGGTTATAGCACCATCATTACACCCTCTATAGTGTTTTGACAGGATCTTATCAGAAAGAAAAGGTAGAGTAGAGAAGGAAGCAGGAGGGAAGAAAACAAGCAAAGCAGGAGAAAAAGGACAGAGGATGATAAGCCCATGGAAGAAAGAGGTAGAAGGGAAAAAGAAGGAAAGGAAATCCATAAACTATAAAAACAAATGGAAAAAAATACCACTTAAATCCATACAATCACCTTTATTTTAAATTGTATCATAGCTAATGTTATAGAACATTGAATTTACATGTTTTTTCATAATCAGATTCCTTAAAGATACTGTTTGAATACAAAATAAAACAACTACACACACACCAAAAATTCAATAAAATAAAACACTAAAAATTCTACCAGATTTTGAGTAAACCAAACTAACAGTGTCTGAATTAGACAGATGTATCCATCTATTTAGTGACTATATTTTCCATCTTCTATTGCCTAAGACATACAGGTTAGTATTTTATCCTCTATTTTGGTTATCAAGCACCAGAAGGATGTTATACAAAGAGGTAATAAGAAGCAAAGCCACATTAGCAGTTTTATCCAACGTGTGTCTCTGTACACATTTTATCAAATGTGCATACTGTATAGGAACTTCAGAATAATTAGTCAAGCCTGAGATTCAATCTGAACTAGTGCTTACATTCAAAAAACTGAATTCAAGGAAGTTCAGAGACCAAACATTTCATTTTGATTTGTTTTGAAGTGACCATCTGTACATATCAAAAGCTGCTACAGCAGTTTTGCCTACAGCTGAGAGAACGAAATAATGACTTCACGTGGGTCAGGTTGCTCAGAAAGCATAGAAAGCAAAGTTCACAACATGTGTGGTATATCACTGATTACCATCCAAGATTGTTTACAATTTTCTAATGGTCAGAAATCTTAGCCTCTGAAGAAACATTTAAGGATTTTTTATATTAAGTTATTCTTTTTTTTGGGGGGGGAGGGTCCAGTCATGGGGCATGAACTCTGGGCCTGGGCGCTGTCCCTCAGCTCTTCAGCTCAAGGCTAGTGCTCTACCACTTGAGCCACAGCGCCACTTCCAGCTTTTTTTTTTCTTTTTGCTTATGTGGTGCTGGGGAATTGAACCCAGGGCCTCATGCATGCAAGGCAAGCTCTCTACCACTGAGCCACCTTCCCAGCCCTAAGTCATTCTTTTTTAAAATACATATTTTTATTGGAAAGATACTGTACAGAGGGGCTACAGTTACATGAGTTAGGTAATGAGTACAATCCCTATCAAACATTATTACCCCTCCTTTGTGTTTCCCCTACATCCCTTCCCTCCCCATCTCCTACTTCCTCTGTCCCAAAGTTGTAAGGTTATTTTCAACATATTTGTGGTAGTTCTGTGCCTAGAAGTCAGAGCCTGAGTGCTACCTCTGAGCTCTGTGCCCAAGGCTAGTACTATATCACTTGAGCCACAATTCCACTTCCAGTTTTTTGGTGGCTAACTGGAGGAGAGATTATGATGGACTTTCCTTCCACAGGCTGGCTTTGAACCACAGTCCTCATATCTCAGCATCATGGATAGCTAGAGTTAAAGGCATTAGTCAATAACATTCACCTAAGGAAACTTTTAAAATAATCAAACTTGGGGCTGGGAAGATGGCTTAGTAGTAGAGTGCTTGCCTTGCATGCATGAGGCTCTGGGTTCTATTCCTCAACACCACATAAGCAGGAAGTGGCACTGTAGCTCAAGTGGTTGAGTGCTAGCATTGAACTGAATTGCTGAGGGACAGCACCCAGGCTCAGAGTTCAGGCCCCATGACTGGGGAAAGAAAAAAAAATCAAACTTGAAATATCAATGGCCAATATAATTAAAGATAATGAATATTCAGCCAAGGTTCAAAACAGAGATTGTAAGATTATTTTATGAATATAATCCTGAACACTACATAGTGGAAGTTGGTGGTATAGAGTGAATAATCCCAAGCCATTTTTATCCCTAAAGCTTAAGTATACATGTGATGCTTGCTAGAAGGAGATCAGGTTGTTTTTGTTATTGTTGTTGTTGTTGTTTTTTGTTGGTCAGGGGCCCTGACTCTGGGTCGCTATTCCTCAGCTCTTCAGCTTAAGGCTAGCACTCTACCACTTGAGCCACAGCACCACTTCTGCTTTTTCTGCTTATGTGGTGCTGAGGAATTGAACCCAGGGCCTCATGTATGCAAGGCAAACACTCTACCACTGAGCTACCTTCCCAGCCAGAGATCACGGTTTTGAAATTAGAAATCATCTATTTACCAAGGCCTTCCCTGATGCAAAGGAGAGCAGCATTCACCAAGATGTAATGCAAGGACTTTGAGAGAAACAGCTGTATGGATTCCTCAAGAGGAGACCACATTTTTCCACTTTCACAACTCTACCCTCTTTGTGTAGGACTTTCTGATTTATACATTTTATGACTATATTCTGACTCCCCAAACCACCATCTACCCTCTTCCTCAGTTATGGGAAAAATTATCCAATGTATTCTGATGAACACTTGAAACCAAGCGACATTTTGTGTTGCTTGAGAATGCCTGCACACATCAGCATGTTGCCGTGAGTCTCCACAGACTCCACCATTCTCTCATCTAATGGTCCGTGTTTTATCTTTGACTTGCTAGGGTCTCAGCAGTATAGTTGTGTAATTGGCCAGTATTTCTGTGTTTTCCAAGGTTCACAGAACAACAAGAGGCTTTCACCCAACTGGTGTGAATCTCACTGACTAACAGTCCTAGCACAGATGCTTTGATCCAAGATGGCAGCAAGTGACATCACCCCAATTCACCCCCATGAACATACCTCACAGAACAGCTTTTGCCACAGCTAATGCCTTACAGAACTGTGAAGGAAATGCAGCTTGCAAATGAATCTGACCTCCAACAGCATCCCACAAACTGTTAGGCAACTTGGAACCATGAAAGAAAGCAGTAAATTCCCTGAACCTGAAGCCAGAAAAGGCCACTCAGTAACACTTTGCTGGACCATAACCATCTAGCATCAACCAGTGCCATATGTGTTGACCCTTGTAATCTTCCTACATATAAATGGAGACTAAAAAATAAAAATGTTCAAGCTGAGCACTAGTGGCTCAGGCCTGTATTCCTACTCAGGAAGCTGAGATCAGAGGACAGAAATTCCAAGCCATGTCAGGCAGAAAAGTCCTTCAGACTCTTATAACCAACTAACTACCAAAAAGCAAAAAAAAAAAAAAAAAAGCCATGAAACTAATGTTGATTCACAGAAGAAATTAGAAATAGGAGGATGTATGTACACATGATACAATTTATACAGGAAAGAGAAAGTAATAAAGAATTTTAACATGATTAAAATAGAATATATGAATGTCTGAAGTATCATGATAAAATGAGGAAACAAAAAATGGTTGAAACACTTTACATGCATAGATAAAAATAAAACACTGAAACCTGCTGAAATTGTTTAAGACAAGGGGAGAAAGGTAAGGGAGTTCTGTAGAAAGGATGTTTGATCAGAGCACACTGTACGCATGTATGAAACTATCACAAGGAAAACTCCACACACACACCAACTTGTTCAACTAATGTATGCTAATGGTAAAACATCTTAAACAAGCTAACTCATCCCACCATCACCTAACCATCCTTGACTGCCAATAACACATCTTGGTACAATATCACCTTGTGCTTTTATGGACACTCCATTCATCTCTTCCCCAATAAGTTATTCCTTTTTCTTTAAAGATGCATTTTTTTTCTTCTGGTACCAACCAGGGTTGAATTGAATTATTAGCTACCAAAATAAGAAATTTCATAGGTAAATGAGGAATGAAAAACATGTAAACTTCAATTTCAAGAGAAATAATAAATGGTTTTTAATCTAAGAATGCATATTTTGATAAAATCTTCAATAACATTGGAGATCTGTGTTGAACTTATGCAGAACAGATGTGATTAAGTATGAAACAAAATTCATTTTCTCTATTTTTAAAGCAGCATAAAGGTGACTTTGGCAAACTAATATTTATACTCTATTGATCTTACTTTCATGACATAGGAAATAATTTTATAAATTCTATTTTTTATCGCTGTGGAGAACTTTTCAGATATTATTGGAACTGTTGAAGAGGATAAATTTATAGTTAAGAACAATTGTTTTTATTCAAAGAAGAATTTTCACTATTTTGTCCATTACAATGTGTTTATTTTGAGCATATATAATTATATATTATATTGTTCAGCCTGCAACAGTAAAGTTTATATTCTGGCAGAGACAAAAACACCAGGAAAACTTTTTTTCCCTGCAAAATAAATGTAATGTACAAAAAAGAAAGAAAAAGTACAAGCTTAAAAGTTTTGTTGAGACATGTAGTAGGAAAACAAACATAATGCATCCAAATTTGTCAAATTATATATGTCAATTGTTTTCTAGAAAAGGAAACTATATTTTTAGATATAAAACTCAATTGCAAGTACTTTTAAAATTATAAATATGGAGCTGTGAACGTGGCTCAGTGGTACAGTACTTGTCTTGCATGCATGAAGCCCTGGGTTCGATTCCTCAGCACCACATAAGCAGAAAAAAGCCAGAAGTGGTGCTGTGGCTCAAGTGGTAGAGCACTAGCCTCAAGCTGAAGAGCTGAGGGACAGCACCCAGGCCCAGAGTTCAGGCCCCACAAATTGCAAATATATATATATATATATATATATATATATATATATAATTGTAAATACATAAAATGTCCTTCTTTATGAAGTATCCCATTCATATTACCAATTATGGAACATATTAAAATTCCATTCATTTGTTTTAAGATAGATGAGAAGAAACTAGAACATTTCTGTGCCTTACCATTTTTTCTGTCATTAAAGTTTCAGATTTAGTAAGCATCCACTTTTAATCTACCAATAATTAATATTCTTATTGAAATAATGATTTTATCTGCCATATGTTTCTTGTTGTACACTCAAGTTGGAGTATTTAGAAACTGTCAATCCATTGGCAAACATTGTGAGTTCTACTCGGAAAATAAAGGTTCAATACTTCTCAATATTCAGTACAAGAGGAAATCACTTGGCAGGCCGATAGGAACAGAGCTGCAATGCTGCTTTGGATTCTGTGCCTGTGGATAGTTCTGCAGATTTTGCCTTTCTAATAAGTGACCAGGGGATGATACTGTTGGTCTCAGAGTTAACCCTATTCCATCATACCTATGATGAGATGTCTACTCTTCTATTCTTCCTTAGTTTTTAATATTCTATCACTTTATACAAATTCTAACATTTAACAACTTAATAAAATGACAATAGTAGCTAGGTGCCTATGGCTCACCCTAGCTACTTGATATCTGAAGATTGTAGTTCTAAGCCAAACCAGGCAGGAAAGTCCATGAGACTCTTATTTTTTCTTATCTCCAGTGAAAGCATTAAAAGAAGCCGAAAGTTGAGCTGTGGTTCAAGTGATGGTAAAGAACGAACTCTGAGCAAAAGAAAAAAGTCTCTGGGTTGCAACCCTACTCTTGGTCCAGCAGAAAAGAGAAAAAAAAGGAAGAAAGAATGAAAGAAAGAAAGAAAGAATGAAAGAAAGAAAGAAAGAAAGGAAAAAGGAAACAAAGCTACTATGGTGTATTTAGTTCTAGTGTCTTAAGAATTCAATGTGTCTAAAAATAGACACTTTTGGGACTGGGAAGGTAGCTTAGTAGTAGAGAGCTTGCCTTGCATGCATGAGGCCCTGGGTTCAATTCCTCAGAACCACATAAGCAAAAAAGAAAAAGCCAGAAGTGGTGCTGTGGCTCAAGTGGTAGAGTGCTAGCCTTGAGCTGAAGAGCTGAAGGACAGTGCCCAGGCCCAGAGTTCAGGCCCCACGATCTGACCCCCCCCAAAAAAAATAGACACTTTTATATTTTTCCTTATTTTCAGCCTATTTATTTTTATTAGCATATGATTATGATATTTGGATTTCTTATTTACTTTCTTCCTATCCTGTTCACTATTAATTTTTATTATTTTATTATTATTGTATTGGTATTGGTACTCCTTTCTAAATTGTATTGGCACTCCTTTGCCCTACTACATCATGAAAAAATTGTGAAAAAATGTACATAGTCATTATTTTCAATAATCATATCTCTATAAGTTTCAAATAACAGATTAAATAAACATATTTGAAATATTTAAATGATAAAATTGTGATGATGCATCATTGAGAAATATTTATCTTTAAGGCTTATGATAAGTGAAAAATGATGTGAAGAGGAACAATAAGAAAGACAGGAGGGAAATTTGAAATGATATCAAACATATCAAAGGAAGAGAAGCAAACAATGGTAAAATACAAGAATACAAGTATTCCAATTGTATTTAAAAATTGACATTGACTCGAAGCTTCTTTTTACAATTAATAAGCACAATAAATGAATAATTTTTAAAGTCTTAAGTAGAGTCATTTTTTTCAAGTATTATTTGGACGAAAAAAAGTACAGTTTTATAATTTTAAGTTAACCTCACTGCCATCATTCTCTTCCTGTGTGAAGTACTTATGTCATAACAAAAACGGCTATAAACTTCATGGGTCTCTTACAACCTCTGGGTCCTTAGAAACGGGTTTGCTCACAAAATGCAAAATATTGACATCTCAAAGTCATACTTCTTGGCAATAACCATTATTCCAAAGTGAACATTTTTCAAGACTGCAGTACATAAAGAGAGAATAACCAAAAATGCGTTACACTGAGAATAAAAGGAATAACCCATCTTTCTGTATGGAACTGAAGTAACACCACAACTATTTTCTTCTGATAGTAAAAGGAAATTTATATGCAATTCTTCAGTAAAATAATCTTATAGTTAAATCTATAGTTAAGCACATTAGTTTCATGTATATTCTTTTGCAAACTCTGTACCAACCACTGCCAGAACTTTTGTACCATTTCAATTTGAAATTACATATCTCCTAAAATAACAGGTCAACTTTTCTTCCCTTTACCTCCTACCAATTGTGATACTACTTTCTGTCTCTTTTACTATTCTAGGTACCTGATATATATGAAATTATACCATATTTGTTTACCCGTACTGTTATATTTTGCATCAGATAATGTCTTCCAGCTAAGTGATGTTGTAGCAAGTATAAAAATCTCACATTTTTTTCTATATGATTTTGGAATAAATGCACGGTTAAAGTCAAAGAATGAACTTCATAACATTTCTTTTTTATATTGAAAATATTGAGGAGTACTGGTATTAATTCTTCTTTAAAGATCTTGTAGAATTCAGCTGTGAATCTGTTAGTCATGTGCTTTTCATTATTGAGAAGCTCTTCAGTACTGTTTAAATTTACTTTCTTGTTATAAATCTACTTAGGTAATTTATATGTTTTTGAAGTTGGACATTTTTATATATTATAAAAATGTTCTTATGAATCTCACTGTACACATACATCTTCAAATTCCTTATTTTATTTCTTTTGGGAATATGCCCTAATGGAGAATTGCAAATCATGTGCTAATTAATTTTCTGAAAATCACTTATATAATTTTCCCCAGAAACTACATAATTTTTCATTTCATTAATAATACAAGTTCCAGCTTCTCCAAGTTATCCCCAAGAGTTGCTAATATATTTCATTTTGTTTTCATTTGTTAGGTAATAAAAATCTCAATACAAAAAAATATAAGCATATCATAGTGATATTGACTTAGCCTCACTTTCTCTTCTTTTTCAGATGTAAATATTCATTCCTTAGGTATTACCTGTGTCTTAACACATGCTAGCCCCATACCATGTACCAAACTAGTAAGATATTACAGGTTTTTTTTAACAGTAAGCGGAAACCAGGAGATCATGTTACAGAAGGCGGTTTGCATAATGAAATGTACCTCATAAGCTACAGCCTGATTATTTTATTATTAAGACTAAATTAAAGCAAATTTCAGTAAATAAATTGACACAATTATTACGGGCTCTTTTAATATACAATAATGTATGATGTTCTGCCAGTAAGAACATAAATGTTATAAACTTTTTAAACCAATTTTCAACAAATGAGCTGATGGAATTGCTGCAGACTTTTTTGAGATATAGAGAAAAAGAGTACATTAAAGTGACAACTGAACCTCACATTTTACCTTTATTCTGGTTAATAAAGTTTTTCATTGAATATGGATCATATTAATGAGCTTATAACACTAACTCTTCAACTCAATACTTCTAACACATAACAAATAAGTGTGATCATTACATTCTTGCTTTTGGACTAGATCTTGTGTTTCTTTATAGGGAAGCATTTAATACTTGAGCTACTCTCGCTAGTGATTATTGTATTTTAAAACAAGCATTAATCTCTTTTAAAGCATTAGAATTTGGCAATATGAGGAGCCTATAGTATCTTCCCTGATCTTGTATTATCATGTCTTCTACAGAATGCCTATAAATGGGGGCTTGGAAGGTGGCTCAGTGGTAGAGTGCTTGCCTAGCATGCATGACGTCCTGGGTTCAATTCCTCAGCACCACATAATCAGAAAAAGCCGGAAGTGGTGCTGTGGCTCAAGTGGTAGAGCCCTCTCCTTGAGCTGAAGAGCTGAGAGACAGTGCTCAGACCCAGAGTTCAAGCCCCCGATCAAAAAAAAAAAAAAGTATAAGAATGCCTACAAATGGCTTTAAGTACACTTGTCTGTGAATAGGAAAACTACAGCAAGCATGTTCTTAAAAAAAAGAAAAACACAAAACAAAACAAAACAAAACAATAGTTAACCTGGGTTGAGAGACATGAACCTCCAGAGCTTACAGAATCCAGGACTGGCAGGCACTTACTATCAAACACAGTTGATAAAGTCAAGAAGGCATTATCTGTCATGGGTCAAGCATCTCGCTATTGAGAAACAGCCAAGTGACATTTTTGTCTTACTCTTGAAAATAGGACTGTTATAGATATTTCTTCACTTCAGTGGAAAGGTAAACTATGTTTGAAAACACAGGTGGGGAATATGAATATTCTTTTGTTTGTACAGCTAGTTCAACTAGCAGAAAATTTCTAAAATTACTCTATTTTGTGCAGCTTTATTCTAGCTATTGACTACTAATTGGAGAAATTGTTTATGTAGGTTTGGTTGTATTTTTTATCATCTCAAATAGTTATTTTCAAGTAGATTTTGTATCACGTTATTTGATAACACTGAAAATAAGCCATTATGCTTTTAAAATATAGATTCTATTTATGTTTAGGAGAGCCAAATGATTTAAATTATCTGTTGTCCCAGTTATGTTTTATACCGAGACACAGATAAAATATTACTCTAAACCTCTGTATGAAAGTTTCTTTCAAAGTGAGTAATTATAGACAAAATAAGAACTTATACGTGTATGTATATATCTGTGTGCGTATATAAGTATATATATATATACACATATGTATGGATGAGAAATATCTTTTTCAATTTTAATTAGTTAATATAATTTGAAAGCCATTTCACAGTATAAGCATTTTCTGGTGAAATGGGGTACATACAATCAATTATTAAAAATAATTTTAGGAGCACACTTGGGAGTGCATGCAGGTCATCCAAACTCCTTAGGATGAATGTAGGAATGGAAAGAATGGTTGTTTCAAGCAAGCCTAGGCAAAAGATAGCAAGACTTCACCTCAGTACAAAAATTGCATGTCTTGATAGATAGATACTGTGTTATTAGCTAGGTGGATGATGGAGGTAAAAAGATAGCTAATGGAATTCATCCCCAGAAACATTTTTGAAACTTAATATGAAATATATATATATATATATACATATATGAAAATAAAAACATCAAGGCCATGCTTGATGTGGTAGTCTACACAACAAGTTTGAGGCTCTGAGAACCAATATAATATGTCAAGTATTATGGATTTTAAGATGCTAGTCAATATGTTTTTTGCTACAATCAAAATAAGTCAATATTCAATTGTATAGAGATTTTTTTCAGTCTTGGAGTTATATTATCCAAAGACATGAAAGCTATTACTGTTGAAGGAAGAGTTCAAATTTTAGAAAAAGTAATATTTTTGAATGTTAAAGGTCTTTACAATGATGACAGTTTCTTCTAAATTTTGCTAAAACATACTTTTTCCTGTGAAAAGTCATAAATGTTATAGCCACATTAAAGAATATTTTAAGGATATATTATATTTTAATATTGAAATATAGTTTAGGTTGAGCTCTAGTATTTCCCACAAACACAGAAGCATGGATATGAAAACAAATTCAAAAGTTTTACTCTAAAGATGTTGGAGACAGAAAAATAATAATATAATAGCTAAAATATCTCTAAAATGCCTCAGCATAGTATAGGAAAATATTTGGGGGAAAAGAGAATAAAATGTTAAATATAAAATGTGTTACATTCTAAAATGAAGTGATAACTTGGCAGAAAATATGTTCAATTAATCCAGAAATTTAAGGAAGTCTCAAATGTGAGCACACTTTTTAGTATTAATGGTAAAGGACTGTGTAAATTTATAGCCATTTTTGTACACTGTTTTTGTACACTGAAGAGTCAGGAGCATATAGTAAACTGAATTATTGAATTCACAATCTCAGTAAAATAACATTTCTGACACGGTATTTAAAATATTTACCACAATTTTGTAAAATACACATATGTATATATGTGTATGTGTGAATTCAAGCATTTGAAAGGGTAATATTTCATTGGAAATTCCACATTATGATGTAATCTGAGCCCAGTGCTGGTGGTTTATGCTTATGATCCTAGCCATTTATGAGATTGGGATCTGAGGATTGTGGTTCAAAGCCAGCCCACGCAGGAAAATCTATTAAACACTTATCTCTAATTAGCCACCAAAAAGGCTGGAAACCCGGGGCACCGGTGGCTCACTCCTGTAATCCTAGCAACTCAGGAGGCTGAGATCTGAGGTTTGCAGTTCAAAGCCAGATGTGGCAGGAAAGTCTGTGAGCCTCCTATCTCCAATTAACTAACAGAAACCCGGAAGTGCTGCTCTGACTCAACTGGTAGAATGATTCCCTTGAGCTGAAGAGCTCAGCGACAGCACCCAGGTCCGGAGCTCAATTCCCACAAGTGATAAAAGAAAAAAACAGCTGGAAATGGAGCTGTGGCTCAAGTGGTAGAGCACTAGACTTGAGCAAAAAGCTTAGGGACAGCATCCAGGCCCTGATTTTATGCCCCAAAAGTGACACATACACACATGCAATCTGATATTTTTCTACCAAACACAAGATATAACTAACTTTCTTGTTAACTGTATCAAACTGTCATCAATGGATATGGAAACAGGAAGATTTTCATGCAGGATTTTTCAGATACACACATGAAAACTTGCTTTGCACAGTGCATTTCCCAGCCCAATTCAACACAATATATATCTCACATTTTAAAATTACTTGTCTCTAGTTACTGGTTTTACCTTCTATATCAGTCTGCTCTGACCACCCATAATGGCCTAAACACTAGTGAGTTTCCTTCCTTTTGAATGGCTTTTTTACATTCATATATATTGATTACACGAATTATTGTTGTTTAGTGTGATGTTTCCACATAGGCATGCACTGTGCCCTTCATCTCTGTCTTTTCTGAAGCCCTTCTCAACCTCTAATGCATGACCTTCCTCTTGGCACAATGCAGCTACAGAATTCCCTTTGTTCCTAAGACAATGCCCAAGACTCCTCACGACCAGGTTAAGCATCTGTGTCTGTGTGTCCTGCATTGCAATCCTTTTTGTTGTTATTCCCAAACAAAACTGTACCGCATGGAGATTCATTAAACATACTTGGATTCTTAAAACCTCACGTACATGCACTCCTAGTCACATACACATAACATTGGAAATTGTGAATATGTAGTTAAAGTCACTCTATAGTACGTAGTTAATTACATAACTCTTTTTGTTGAGATCTGAAGGGTCACAGTTATAGGCTTTAAATAATCAGCCAAAGCAGGGATGGAGCAATTACTCAAGTAGAAAAGCACCAGACAAACAAGTATGAATTTTTGAGTCCAAATTCCAATGCTAGCAAAGCAAGTAAAAGTTTACGTGTGTTTTTGTCACAAACTATCTGACTGTAGTTCTTTGTTTTACCCAGATAGAAATGGTGAGCAAGGCCCTTGGCAGGTGCTTTGCAAGCAGATGCAGTGGATGGTCACGGATTCTGGGCCTTGAAGAGTTAGGCTGGTGGTAGGGAACTTGGGACTGAGCAATGCATGGGGGCTAATCCTTAGCCATGAGATGTGAAAGACTTTGGACACCTCAGGCCTGGATAGGCAGTGAGAGTTATCTTTCTCCTGCTGGTCCTGAATAGGAATGGGAAGTCTCCCTTTAGTTCTCACACACTTTGCCTTGATGGTCTGTTTCTCTCAGTTCCATATCCAAACAATCCCAAAATAACTCTGCTTCGGCCTGTAGTTGTGCAACCTGGACTGGCGGGAGACAAGGCCATTGCCATGGGAGGTTATGTTGCTGATCTCACCAATGCCAGAACACTACTGCTCTGGCTGGCCCTGTCCACCCTGCCTCCGACCTTCCTTCCTTCTGCCACCACAATCCCAGAGCCTTTCTGTGATGGTTCCAGCTACTATGAGAATCGCCTGCTGCTCTCACCACACTGCTGCGGCTGCTGCTGCTCTGGCGCTTCTGCACTCTACCAGCTCAGCTGCTGTACCAAGAAATAGCATTGAAAGGAGCCAAGAGAGGCCACTCCAGAAAATAGTTTGTATTGGATCTCTTGTTGCAATGCTAGGTTGGGCAATACCGGGGGACCCCCCAGCTGCTTGCAAAGTGAACTCAGAGTACACAAGGGGTTTGGAAAAGGGATTCTGCATGAATAGTGGCAAATAAAGGACTGAGCGTATCATGGCTTAGTACCTGCTAGCACTCATGCTTGTCCCTGGAATAAAGTGCTGCATTTTCTCACATCATAGGTCTTCTGCTGATTGATGTATGTCTAGTGCTTTAGAATCAAAGCAGTCTGCTTACACTGAGGCCTGGTTAGTATTTTGAGTGGCCAGGTCCCCAGGAAGGTTCTAGCTCCTTCTAGCTAAGGATTTAATCCTGTGTGGTCTCCAACAGTTCAGCAAATTTAAGGAAACATATACTTTCCAAAAACGCGCATATGTGAAGACTCATCCATAACAAGGCTTAGCAGTATTTAATAGCATTTTACTGATGCTTAATTCCTGCCCCGGGAAGAGGTGAGGCTCTACCATCTGGTTCATTTTGATCTTATTTTATTGTATAACACTTGTCCTTTGAACAAAAATACTCTAATTATTTTATGGTAAATTAAATGTTATGCAAACCTTTAGTTTTCTGTCAAAAGTGGTCAAAATCTAATCTTCTGTCAGACCTCTAAGCTTGTAGAATTATTATTATTTTTAATGTAGCAATAAGTATCAAACAGACTTCTGTGGGCAAATGGGAAATTTCAGGGCTTAAGTTGGATTACACAAAGGAACATATACATTTTCTTTTCAAAGGACAGAGATTTAAAAAGCTTATGATGACTTAGTAAAGGTTTTCTGATGATCAAATACAGCCTCTTTGAGGAGCAACTTCTAACTTAATTGAAAGGATGCAAAGTAGTTCAAGTTGATTTTTTTTTTAATCACTTCAAATAATGGCTCTTATCCTGTAGTAAATTGCAGGAAATGATACACCTTAAAAAATCTAATTGATTTTCTAGATTAAATTCATCCAACATAGAAAGAATGTATTTCCACACTCATTTTGTTTTTTTTACAATGTACAAAATAGATGGCGTTTGAAAGAAGTTAAGATCCAAATGCATGAAAGGACATTTTTAACAAAGATGATGAGGTATGTTTTTCCATAAGCCAGGATTCAAGAGTTTAAACTTTAACAGTTCAATTCTTTTTACAACTCACTGATTTTTAACGTGTTGTTATCTACTCTTTTATGTACTGTTTATGAATTGCTTCTTTTATTTCTGTCAGAATGTAACTTGATCAGAGTGTCAGTTTGTCATACCAAGTGAATGTCCTCATGGATTTCCAAAGGTTTTGGACATTGAGGTATAGCAGGACTGTGTGACAAATAAGAGAATAAATAATCTCTGAAAGATTTTAGCAATTTTTTTTTTGGGTCCGGTCGTGGGGTCTGAACTCTGGGCCTGAGCGCTGTCCCTCAGCTCTTCAGCTCAAGGCTAGCGCTCTACCACTTGAGCCACAGCACCACTTCCGTTTTTTTGCTTTTTGCTTATGTGGTGCTGAGGAATAGAACCCAGGGCCTCATGCATGCAAGGCAAGTGCTCTACCACCGAGCCAACTTCCCAGCCCAGATTTTAGCAAATTTTTGCTGTTGCTGAAAAATCATTCTATGTGTAATATCTATGAAAGAGAGATAAAATATTTTAGGATAACAGGCTGAAATGAAAGATAAGAAATGAATCAATACATGGTTAAATAAGAAATTTTTTTGAAAAATTGCAAAGAGAAATTATAGTGTAAAAGTATATCCACAAGAGAAGACATAAGACAAAAAAGAACATTAACACAGATTTAAACATACTAACATTAAAAACTGTGATGAGGAGGTATATTTTCAAATGAAGACACAAAGTGTAAAATTTAAGAAACAAGGCACAAAACTAGTTGCATGTGATGCTTTCATCCCTGCTACTCAAGAAGCGTAGGTAGAAAGATGCAGAGTTTGAGGGGACATTGAGGGAAGAAGAGCTCAAGTTTGATGTGAGCTGAGGCCCCATAATGTATGTAGGGAGACCAGCTAAGAAGATAGAAATATTAAAGAAACAACCGATATTGTCAAATATTTCAGTTTATAAATAGAGCATGATTAACCCGAAAACATTATGTGAAATTCAAAACAAATTTAAAAAAAATAGAAGACTACACAAATTGGTTAAAACAGATATAATGATTATGAAGGATTAAAAAAAGGACTTTCAATACAACTATTAGGAATAACATGTAAGAAAGAAGAGAAAGACATGTCTAAACTGAAATCTCATCCACCTGTGTACATTCTGTATATTCATCTGGTACATTTCCAAAAATTATGAAAATTTCAATATCATCACAAGATAATTTGGGAATGTGTAAATGTTAAAGGTTGTTCACATTTTTTCCTCACCGTGACAATGCAAGAGAATTGAGTTAGTTAAGACATAAAAAATTTTTATAAAAGCTGAATGATGTCTTTTATGAATTCATATATAAAATTAAGATAAATTCAAGTTTAGATTTTAGGTTTCACTGAAAATATTGCATAATTTATAGAAAAATGGATACACATACAATGTTAAATTTGAAAGTAGGCTCTTGTCAAAAAAGTACAATATTCACTGAAATAGAACAAAGGAAGAAGGAGAGAGGCGAATATGAGTAAGAAAAATGAAAGTTGGTATGATATTTTTGAAAGGGAAATAAGGAAACTGAGAAAATTCAATACCATGTATCTAGATGTAATCTTTATTTAAACTGTTATTTAAAGACAGGTCATAAATCATCTGACAATACTAGAGTAAGAAAAAATCAGCAAATGTAATTTAGTGGTTACATTAGTTTGAGAAAGCAGTTTTCATTATATTTTATTATAAAGATGTAGAACAATATTTACTTAATTTGAGATTTACTCTATTCATAGATAAAAAGCAGCTTCTATAGTTCATTATTCTAAAATTATGTTTATATAATTATCCATCTATATCTATGTAGCTAGATATTGCATTAAAATAAGCATCTATATTTATATATTTATCTATATTAGGTAAATATTATATATCATCTATATCTACATAAAATTGTCTCTATAAAACTATCTCACCTACTTAATAACAGACAGGTAACCTAAAGGCATTCAAAAATTATGCAGACATGTTTACAGATAGTTATGCTTTTATTTTAAACTGATACATAAAAGAAGAAAGATGAATATCATTTCTTTTTTGTTTTCATTGTTTGTTTTTTTTTGGTCAGTTATGGGGCTTGAACTCTGGGTCTGTGAGCTCAAGAGGAACTCTCTACCACTTGAACCACAGCACCACTTACAGTTTCCTGCTGGTGAATTGGAGATAAGAGTCTCATAGACTTTCCTTCCTGGGCTGAATTCGCATCACTATCCTCAGACCTCAGCCTCCTGAGTAGCTAGGATTGCAGGAGTGAGCCACCAGAACCCAGTAAGATGAATATCTTTATGGGGTACTATGTGATGATTTCATATACCATGCAACATTTATAATAGGGTGAATACATCAACTGCTCAATCGAACCCTTTTTCTGTTGTAGTGGTGGGATCAAACCCAAGGACTTGCAGATTATTGACTAGTGCTCTGTTAATGTGTGACAGTCTCCTCTTGACATCTATCATTTATTAAAGGTAAAAAATTTCAAAATCTGTTCTTCTGGGTATTTGAAATATATGGTCTATTATTTTCATCGCTAGTCACCTTTGTCTATATTAGCATAGCAAAATATCTTGTTCTTATTTAGTTACAACTTGGTGTCCATTGATCAGACATTTAAATGGTTATGTTTAAGGTGGAAATTTTTGTGGGTGTTCTTTTACTTTTTCTTTTTGCTTTTATTAAACAAGAGGCTTCTGTTGCTCAAATAGCATTTCCTGTAATAAAATTAATGATCTATGTTAGTGACAGAAAAATTAATTTACCACCAAATAACTTGCTGTGATGTTTCACAGACATCCTAAGTGATCAAGTTTTATTTAACTTATAAGTTATATAAATTGATATAAATCATCCTGATTATGTGAAGTATTTTAAATGAAAATTATTTTAGAGTGTGCTCATTAAAAAATCCCCCCACAGGAGATTTTTGTGTAGAATACATTTATTTACTTTTATTACCTCACTTAAAAGGATTTATTGAATCTGTTAGTATCAACTAAAATATAACTAAAATCAGGAGCAGTTTATTTTGTAATCACATGCATAATGAACTGCCTAGCTCTGTGTGTTCATTTTGGTACATTTTATTTTCATAATCTAAGTAAAATTGTCTACTCTGCATGTATCTGCAATGTACTATATCTGTACAAACAAACAGATAAAGCTTCGTTTATAATCTCAACCTTTACACTAATAGTTAACTCTCAACTTAGTCTAAAACATGAGAAGGCACTATTTATGTATATTTATTTAAAAAATTAAATATAACACGCCACAGAAAGAATAAATGTGTTGGTTGATATTAATATTAATTTATATGCAGCAAATTAATTTGATAATCCCATCATTACAAATCTCTAAAATCCTTGAGTATTTGAAGAGACATTTCTAATAAAGATAGGAATCTTTATCTTTTAAATCTAATGCAATTAATTAAAATATTTTCTTTTTCTGTTTAAACATCTCTTCTTTTGCTTCATTTTCCAAGTCAGTCTTAATCTCAGTACTAGACAGTACATGAGAGCAAACCCTGGGTTTGCTTCTGTGCACTCAAGATATTCAGTAGTTCCTATTAACTGTACATTATAAATCAATTCCTGTATCATTGATTCTAGTGATATTTATTACTTAAACATTTGTTTTATAAAAGACATACTTAATTAATTACCCTTCTGAAATCTAGATTTGTGTCCCTAACCGACAGTCTTAGTATAGACGAATTCAGAGAGTGGCCTATATTCTCTTCCTGTCAAATATATACACAATGGTGTCAGAGCATGTTCTCTCTTTCCTGAAACTTTGGTTGGACGGACATCTTGAGTTTCAATCCAGTGTTCTTTTTTGGTGACTTGTTTTTGCTCCATCTATAGAAAAGAACATATAAATATTTAATATAAAATATAAATTTTATAATAATATAAAATATAAATTTTATAATAATATAAAATATAATTTAATATAAAATGTTAATGCCTCAATTTTTCAATATGCCCTGCTCTCCAGTGTTCATTCATAGTGGAAGCCAGAAAGGAATATCCTCATAATTTTTTGTTACAAACTTAACATCTGCCCACCTGCAGTTGGTTACATTTCTCCTCTTAAATTGTTCCACAATAATGTGCAAAGTCTACTTTTATTATCCAATTCTGACTTCAATTGTGAGCATGTCTGACTGTAGCCCAAACTATTAAGGAACAAAAAATAAGCAACCCACTCTCAGAGGACATCTAGCTAATTTTTTTCTAAAGGAAGATTATTTTTAGTAGACTTAAGTGATTTTGTTTTTCTGAAAAGGTTTAATGAAAATGTAGCCGATAAGCCCCTATTATACACATTATCCTGAATTGTGTTAGGAGGAAAAACATATATAAACCAAAGCAAACCGTGTTTTAGAATTTCAAAGTTCATTAAATAGACCCATAGAATGTCTTTGTAAGGGAAGATAATAGATCTATTGCTAGTTTCAAAGTAGTTCTTGGAGAATAAGTGTCATCAATGTCAGCAAATATGGCATCCATCTAATCTATTAGCAGTCCGGGAGAAGAGGATTTTCCAAATGTAAAAAGGTTAACACTGAAATTCACTTTTGGAGCTTTTAATGGACTGACTGCCACTGATAAGGAAATGATAGAGAATGCAAAACTCCTTGCAATCTCATTAGCTTGGTGCTTGTAAGCAGTGAAGATCCCAGTGGCCAGAATACTAAGGCAGCCAACACTGAGGAGAAAGGAGGGGAGACATTCAAATTTCTCTTTGACTTTGTTCTTTTAAGTGCACTGTGAAAGTAACAATTTCCCTAGCATTCTTCCCCCCCCCTTGTATTTTTTTAAAGCAATAAAGAGAAATCTCATTAGTTTAGCATTCTATTATCTTTCGAGATCAAAGTGTATCACAATTGGTCAGAAATGTCCTTTAGTGCACTACATTCTTCCTTAGAAAAGCAAGATAATATATTCAGTCATCAGTGACACAGGGCACTCTTCATAAGAGTGGGCTCAAAATGCTTAATGCTGTGCAAATGTGGCATTTAAGAAGTACTTATTTATAGGAAACCAAAATAAACTTGTTGACCTTTATTCACAATGCCCATGAAATATGAATTTCTATTGATCATTTATATTAACTGCCAGTGTAAAAAAATTGATTACACAGTGCAGCAACATCTACAAGTGAATGCAAACTATGCCAATCATGCAACATTACTTGATTGGTTTAGAGGTATTTGGCACAATATAGCTTGATGATTCTTTTTTTCTCACTGTAAAGAGTGACATTGTCTAAGCATACCCTTTCTTTCTATTTTAAATGACATTCTAAGAATTGGATATTTAATTTTTTCATTGGTTATTTCCATATAATTAAATCTGTTTGATGTTGCTTATAATTTGCAGAAATTTAAAGAAGGTTAGAGAGACAGCAGAACAGTTTTACTACATGCATTAGAAATATCCTCAGGAAAAATGAAATGGTAGTTTTTAACCATGACAGGGATTAATGTTGGATTGTGAAGCTAAGGAGTTAAGTTAGGAAGAAAAAAATGTGTCTTCTGATATCTACAGCAGTATTATTTCATATACATCAGGAAAAAACAGAGAGGGGCTTCAAAAAACATAATACTGATTGAGATGTGTAGTGTTTTTATTTCATAGATGCTATACTAAGGGCTTGTTTTCATGCCTGAATGTATTTCTACCCACTGTGTATCCTCTTCATTCTCCCTGTGCTTCTGTTCTCCTTCACCATACATTGAGTTTGATCAACATGGATTGAAAGCACCAGCACTGCGACCCAAAATAAATATCAACATTTTGTGACATCAAGAAAACAATTCCTTAAAAATATTATTGTAATGTTTCTAGGTGGTAGGTGTTATAATGACCATTACTTTTGTAGATATGGAATCAGGAGCACAAGAGATTTAGGTAATAAATATATATTTAAAGTTCAATAAGTCATGGACCCCAGGACTAAGACTCAGGACTGGAGATTTTATGCAAAATGTTACATTATTTAACTATTATTTAGCTCCCTAGAGCTATAATGTTGAACATTTCTGATAATTCTTAACAGACTTTGCAAGGAATATGGCAAGGTATTTCATAGACAGTGTTTGTATAAGCAATGTCTACACAGAAAATACCTGAACCAGAGAAATTCCTTCTTTAAGTGCTCAGAAATAGACAAATAATGTGTACATTAACTCTGACCAAAGCCCTTTTCTTCACCCCCAATGATTTTGGCAAGGAATAAAATCTGAAGCTCCCCATAGAGACTCTGGCAAGAATAAAAATAAAAAATAAAATAAAACAATTGTCACAAACATTTTTAAAGTGCTTTTGAGAGGTTTTGATTAAAATGGCTGAGGATGGAACATTCCTAAGGATAAGTTGTTCTGTGTTCCAAATCCAGATCCTGTGTATTTAGTAAGGAGAAAATTCCAAATGCATCTGGATTGCCTAAAAGTACTTTTGTTTTCGCTGTTGTTAGTACCATTCTTGAAAACCTAAGAGATTTAAATATGCATTTCTGTCTTTTCTGCAACTGCAAATATTGGAATATCCCTCAAAGCAGACTGTGAATTAATTTCCACTTAGCCAAGATCTATGGATGATGATAGTGGCTGCCACCTTCAGGCAAGTTGTGGCTCTGCATTGATTCCAGGGGCCTTGAGGCTTCTTCCTTTCTTGATTCCTAATATAGTCTAATAAAAACCATTTGATTAGCTTGCATTGTCCTTCATGCCACTATTTACGATTTCTTTTTCCTTCCCACTATTCATTATGGTGTTAAAAATGGCCTGAATCTACAGAATAAAGATTTTTTCATTGCCAAGAGCAAAAAGATTGGATTAATTTGGTTAATTTTCTCTGAATGCTTTGAAGTAAAGCATCAAAGAATCACTGTTTACCTTGTGAAATGTTCAACTTTGACTTACAACACTCAATTTTGATTCAAAGGACAATTGCAAAGCCCCAGCCCCAGAACTTTGTACTTAAACAAAGACATGTCAAAATAAATTTTATACATTTCTTGAAACACATATATTTAGCAGGAATATCATTTATCCTCTGGCTCATATGAGTAAAAATAGTTTCCCTTTAGTGTGATTTTTTTAAATAAATATTTCTAATTAAAATATATTTGCACTATAAAAGAATCTTTCATGTAAAGAAAAGAGAATTGGAAACTAAATATACTCAAATTTGTATGTGCAGATAAACTTTCTGAATTATTGCAGCTAGCTAAATGCTATCATGTGATTTAGTTCATGAACTGTCGAAACTTGCATGCTAGCCTTATTATTGGGTAGTGACAACTCATTAAAATCAATACAAACAATAAATTGCATTAAAATTATAAAATTTAAACCTATATTATTTGGAATACATAGAATTCTTAGATAGTATTATTTTGAGTCTGTACATTATTATATATGAAAAGAGTATGACTTCATAATCCTTTGTTTCTTTTTCCCTGTTTTATTCTCTGCTGTTCCAATGAGCACAGAGAGCCCACACCACCCCCACATCCACATACAAACTCTCTCAAAGGGAAACTCCCACACTACTTCCTGGTTTTGATCTTCAATGAATGGTGCATTGGGCAAATTCACATGTCTACCATAGAATATCTGTGACAGCTTATTTTTAAAGAGAAAAGTTTTGGAGAGTCAAAATTCAAGACCCATATCTTGCTGTATTTCTTTGGTCTGTGGAGAAGGCAGTACATGGCATGGAGGGAAGACAGATGAGAACAGGAATTTCATTTTAAATAGGGACAGAGATAAGAGCAGACAAGAAAGATCCAAGGTTGCAACTTTTACAATAATCCTCTCAAAAAAAAAAGTTAAAGGAAAAAGGGAATCACAGAAACAGAAGGTTAAAGGATGGACCAATGCAACTTTGATACTCACTTGACATTAGGTGGGATAAGAACCTTACAATCTGGAGATGGGGGAGCGGGAAGGGGACTGGGAGGGGTAATGGGAGATAATGAGGAATTGGGCAACAATGGTTAAAAACAAATGTGCTGATTACCTTTCTTATGTAACTGTAACCCCCCTGCTTATCACCTTTTCAAAAATAACAAACGAAACTTTTTTAAAAGTTAAAGGTTGTAGTGGAACCACAAAGAGGCTCTACAAGCGCTATTTTGCTAAAGTGCACTATCCCAATAATCTGAGAAGATCCTTGTCCCCACATCATAAAAGTACCATCACCTCCCAATATTTCTACACATCTGCTTTACAAAGGACATTCAGTTAGTAGGCCATAGGAAATAAACTGTAAAGGCCAAGCATGGTGGAACACGCCTGTAATTCCAGCTACTTGGTAGGTGGCAATAGGAGAATCACAATTCAAAGAGTCTGCACGAAAAATGTGAGTCCTTTTTTAAAGCAATAAGCCGGGAGTCATAGTTCACGCCACTAGATTGTAGGATTTAAGACAATACACAAATTAAAGATATTGTTTGTAGATTAAAAAAACACTTTTTAAGAAAGAAAACCTTGGCTGTATATGTGAATTTATTCTTTTTGGAAGAAAGAACAAGTCTCTTAACAAGGTAATCATGCATATTCTTTTTTTCTTTTCTATTTTTTTTTGCCGGTCATGGGGCTTGAACTCTGGGCCTGGGCTCTGTCCCTCAGCTCTTCAGCCCAAGGCTAGCGCTCTACCACTTGAGCCACAGCGTCACTTCCGGCTTTTTCTGCTTATGTGGTGCTGAGGAATTGAACCCAGGGCCTCATGCATGCGAGGCAAGCACTCTACCACTGAGCCACCTTCCCAGCCCCTAAATGTAATTTTTTTTTCGGTCATGGGGCTTGAACTCTGGACTTGGGCACTGTCCCTGCGCTCTTCAGCTCAAGATGAGCGTTCTACCGCTTGAACTACAGCACCACTTCCAGTCATGCACATTTTTGCAATAATAAATACAAAAGGAGTTTTAGAAAGCTAGGTAGCATATTTGATAAGCTGATACTACATGTAAAGAACTCTGGGCAGGTGTTATGATTGATATCTGTAAACCTATTTGGGAACATGCCTGAAACCCATCCAGGAAAAAAGATTCTATCTGATAAAATGAATTTAAATGATGGCTCCAACAGTGTGTGAGTGTGTGTGTGTGTGTGTGTGTGTGTGTGTGTGTGTGTGTGTATGTGTGTGTGTGTGTGAATTTCATAAAAATAGAACTGGTAATAAGAAATGAATTTAAAATTAAAGAGAAGATGGATCACTCAGATTCAAGATGTTGTGAACTACTCCAAGCTTCAGTTTTCTGGTAGTGTGATCTCATTTGCAATTTCCTGGTGACTGACTTGGTCATTGCTAGCTTTTTGGTCTATCTTACAAGCACTGCTCAGTTGCCTTGGTTGGATTGTGCCCATCTTTCTACAGTCAATTCCCACAGCTACAAGTTCACCCATTATGCTTCTTAGATTATAAACTAAAACTAAAATCTGCCTCTCCAGAAAGTATATAATAACCAAATAAATGTTGATAACTTAGAAGCTACATCAAAGAAGCTATCAAAAAATGAGAAATCACTGTTAAGACTACATCTGTAGCTTTTTCATTTCTCTAAAACAAAGTGAGAAAGTCCAGTTAGTTTTCAAAGAAACAATTTTACTGTAATACAAATTCTCAAATTTTATGGAAATATCTGAGCTATTTTTTAAACTGGATTCTGGCTTTGTGTTACTTGTAAAATCTGTTTTTGAGAATGTTGAAATAATGAATTAATTCAATGCATCCCCAATGTAATTTTGCAGTTTTTCTTGGAATTGCTTAAAGTAGAATTTAAATATAGAAATCCCACGAGTCTCCATTAATCAAAGTTTTCTGAGTCAAATTCCCTTAGAGCTATAAACTGATATATTTCAGTACATGCTATTTGTTTGCTTATTCTTTCTTATAAAACGCAAGAAGGTAAATATGAAATTGATTGTGACCTGCATATTCCCTTATGTTATTTTATCTTTCAGTGTCACCTTTTCCATCTCCTTGACTGGTCCTAGAATTGTGAATGTCACAAACATTTTATTAAAATTTCTTAACAGTAATTTAAAAAGGAAGCACTAATTCATCTCCCCTTAAAATGTAGAGACATTTACTTATGCTTATTTGGTTCCAAGAAAACAATATATAAACTCTTCATTTCAAACTTCTGTCTTGTTCCAACTCAAGTCTATATATATTTCTAAAAAAAAAGAATTGAGCTAAGTTCACATTTTTAAAACCAATACTATTTTCTACGTATGGATTGGATTTAGAATTAGAACCACATATATGTCATCATAAACATACATATTAATTTGTGTCTCAGAAGTCTGAAAGAAAATCTTCATACAAAAACCTATCACTCAACTAGATGGCAACTTTATAGGTTACTCCTTCTTCTTTTGACAGGCAATTTATCCAATTATATAAGAAGCTGGAAGAAAAGCTGTGGTAAATGACAGCATACTACCTAGGTCATGCAATGTGCAATTTGTCATTCTTCATCTTGTAGGAAATAGTCTAATGGTGTCACACCACCTAAGCAATATATTAACATCTTTGCTGTTTTTCAGCAGGAACATATATATTTAATTTTATGGATAGTCACATCAAAAGGTAAATTAGATATGTCCATATAAGCCTAGTTTGTGAGCCACTCCTTGGGTCTGCAGTGAGATCCTGAGTGACTTGGCAGCTGCTCAGTCCCCAGTGCTCTCCCATAGCATAAGGAAGTTTAATATAGGTGAGGAAGAGTGTGATGGAGTACTGGTGTGAAGATACTGAAATCTCACAGTGAAATTCTCCTCTGGATGACTACTGGGTGCTAATAACAAAATCTTTAAGACAATTGCAGACTAACAAACCACTGCTAGGGAAGAAGCTATCTGTTATACTGTATAGAAAGCTCGCACTCTATATTCCAACTAACTAGTATGTCTTTTACATATGGTGGGGATGAGTATAAAATTTTAGCAAAGAATATGTTTATTATTCATTCATTTGTGTGTTTAAAGAGTCAACAATTTGTTGAACATGCTTGTATCACATGTCCAATAATCAAAAGAACACAGTCTAGGTAAGAAACTTAACTGTGAAATAATTTCTGCTATTTTGATTCTCCTGGAAAAAAAAGAATAAAAAATAACCATGTATTAATGTCTGCCTTTGTTGCTATTTGCCAAACACTTCTGTTACCATGCCTTCGACAATGACAGAAGAAAATTCCTGTGCCAATGTTTTTCATTTCATATCTCAGAGTTGGAGGTAACAGGTATGTATGTGCTGCGCTAATCAGACAGGTACCCAAAGCTTGTTCATCACAGTGGAGCTGACAGTAATGTCTGTGGCAAGTACCCTGCTTTTACTGTCAGTCAAATTATAGGTGATTCTTAAATAGGTTAGTTGTATCATCTTCAAAGCTTAGACTGGTCAAATTACTATTTTATTATTTCAAACTTTGTTTCACCATTTAATCTATCAGGCTTTTCTGTATACCTTATTCCAAAGCATATACAAATCACTATTCAAGTGAGAAAGAGCCCCTGAAGTGACCCTGGCATGCACAAGAATGTTGACTTTCCTTGAAATCCTTTAACACTGCTCATAGATGAGGAACTGTAAGTTCAAGATCCTGCAAACCACTAAATCCAGCCTGATAATGATTCTATAGAGCATTACTTTTGATGAAGGATTAGATTCCTAGCAAAAAATGTACCCAATGGGCCTGTGCCCATGGATGTACTATTATCATGTTACCTAACATTTAGATGTAGGTGGCTTGCTGGAATTGTAGAATGGCATTATAAGACTTCAGTTACTGTGAGTTCTAAGTGGAATACCTTACAGGGTTAGGTCAAACATATCAAGAAAGCTATATGCACCAAATGACACTCAACTATATGGTAATGCTTCTCCCATCAAGAATCAGAAAGAGGGGTGGTCCAATCACTATGACCCAACCTGCCTTAAGGAAACTGCACTTTCTGTTCATCTGCAATTTTATGCTTGGCTGACCTGGAGCTCCCATATGAAGAAAGAATGCTTCCATTTGGAAATACATGAATAACGCCACTTGTAATAGAGATAGAAATGGTTATTCAGCCACTGTGGACTTCTTATTTTTCAAATAGGTCTCTCACCCAACCAAAAAGGGAATTACTTTACTTGTTTATTGACTATATCCCATTGAGTATATCCTATTGAATTTGACAAAGTACTCATTAAATGTCACATTCCTGAGGACATAATCAAGGACCTAAATCACCCCATCCAGACAGGACTACCAATGGCCTTGATATTTCCAGAATAAAGATTTGGGTTATCTGACTAGCAAAAACTCACCACTAGCTTAAGACACATGTTGATGTAACATTTACCAAAAATCTGGTTAAACAATCCTTCTGGCTGTATGTATAAAATAAGTCAGCATTTCACTGGCTCCACTGAATAAAATAGAAGGCCCACAATCATGAGTGAGCACTGGCCAACATTAAATGCCAGAACACAGACACAAACAAGTATTGAAAGAAAGATTTATTCTGTCTTTGTGGCTATGTGGGCTGTTAGGTAAGTTTTCTGCTCTCTGCATCAAACTCAAACCTTCTGCCCTCCTGTCTCCAGGCCTTTCTGGCTTTCCTGATTTGCAGGTTATGTGTCAGTGAGATTATAGAAGTTCTCAGCTCCTATAATCATGTAAGTCACTTTCTCATCAATCTCCTTAAAGAGAGACATGTAATTATATATTTATTTTGATTAGCCAGTTGTTTTGGTTTCTCTGGAAAATCTTGACTAGTATGAGTGTTGTTATATAGATAGCATCTAAATTGTGTTTATTATGATTCTCTATGCCCACTATTTTTCCATTAATAGAACTGAAATTTAATGATTAAATCATATATACTTCAATCTCTATTGCTAAATGAAAGCATTTGTAATTTTTCATATATTCTTTTCGTAATGCCTTAGGAATGTTTATATACTTTGTTTTACTGTGTTGCCCAAGTGCACAATTTCTAAATAGTAATTGAGATTTTAATTTCCTCTTAGAGCAATTAGAGCTATTTAGATGAGTTTTATATTATAATTTCCTACTTATAATTGTGATATTAAGCTTGCTAATTTCTCAAGATTCTGTAGTGAGGCCACAGACTAGCATCACTTATAATTTCAAGAATTGATAATAGTTTATTTAGTACATTCTAAATTTTAATTTTGAGAGCTTTCTGGACATCTGGGAAATCTTTATATGGCTATTTGGCCTAGTTTATGAATTTTCACATAAATGAAGTATCTCAGGCTTGTTAATTATGATCTTCAAAATCTACATCCTTTCCTTTTTTCCTCCATGGATTCACTCAATGCAATTCTGAGGGATACGTTAAAGATTTTTACTTTTATTTGCATTTTTTTCAAACTAGAACTATGTCTGCAGGAATATTTGCAGCTAAACCTAGCTCTATTAGAAATGTATGTCAATGGAGCCACGTGTTATTCAGAATGAAAGATCTTGTCACAAAAGTGTTGTTGAATTGAAAAACTTATTTAATTTTGATGTTCAGCAAGAATGGCCAACAATATCTCCTTGATCTGGACACAATGTATGTAACAGATATTACTGCATGTGTGACTATGCATATACTGGGCTAGCAAAAGTAATTTCAGAACACAGTTGCAAATAGAAATTTAAAGCTTCATATGCAAAACTTCTTAAGAATTTCATGATAGAATAAACTTCAATCTGAACTTGAGATTCTCCAATACTCTGGCTTTGTTTGAGTGCAGTGGACTCAGGCACACTGAGGCTGGCTCTTGTTTTGCTTTCTGGTTCTTGGCAGTACTGTTTCCTTCCCCTAAGAATGTCAATTGGAACTCAGAATCAGATAGAGCCCAAAAATGATTTTGCCTCCCGGGCATTGATTTTTCAAAATTAGAAGCAAACAGGGTAGAACCCAAGGAGTTAAAGACACAACTGAATTATTATAGCCACATTAATTCAGGAAAGTGTTATATGGTTTTGTTTTGTATAACACAGAAGGCTCTCTTTTTGTAATAAATCTCTGAAGAAACATGAACAGAATTTTGCTTAAGAATTACAGAGCCACTATTTAAGGATAGATACTCTTTTCTTACCTTTAATGACACCCGGCTTTAACTCTCAATAAACTTACAAGATATCTTATTAGTTTTATAATTGTTATGGTTATTCTAATTTGATATTCCTCAATGCAAATTTGTGTTTATTCTAAAAATAGCTTTACTGTAGCAAGAAAGAAGGAGGAGGAGGAGAAGAAGGAATAAAGGAGAGAAAAGAAGAGGAGGAGGAGGTGGAGGAGGAATCAGTGGAAACAGAAGGAGGAAGTAGAGGAAGAAGTAATGCTGGCAAAGTAGCGGATTAAATGTTCTTCAAGTGTGGCATTAATTGTACCAAGATTATCTATATGGAAAAATAAATGGAAAATAAATCTCAGTAATAGAGATTGTAAATTAACATTTTTACAGTACTCATTTTATGGTATTTGTTAGTAAAATTTTATTTTATATACACCACCGATAAATCAGTCTTGCAAATTTCATCTGAGAAACAATTTATTTTCATTTTTCATTGAAGTATACTATTTAACTTTAAAATATAAATGAATTGTAGCTCAAATTTAATTTCAGAGACTTAAAAATTATCTCAAAATATCCTGCTCTTTGTACTTATAAGCTCTTTAACCTTGTATGTATTCACAATTACAAAGTAGCCTTAAAAGCTTATTACAAATGATAGCATTTTCACTTAGATTAATCTGCTACTATGATACAAAGAGTGTTTTATTAAAAATTCATTTTCTTCTATCAGCATTTACATTAGTAATTTAAGTTTGGTCATAGAGTAATCAATTAAAGCAAAGCATGCTGTGTGAACACTAAACCTAACACATTAATTTAATCTATTCTGGCTTTTCCTGCTGTCTCACAAATCATTTCTATGGTTACAAGGCATTTGTTAACGTTTCTAATAGAAAAACATCCTCTGATTGTAGGTCTTTTACTAAATAAAGCTAGGATTTATGGATGATAAAAACATTTAGCTTTGATTTCTAAATTAAATGACACTATTTTAATATCACAGGACAAAAGCTGTAACAATAAGCTAACTGTGCTGAAGTCTGGCTTGAAATCAGGGTAGAAAAATACACATGGAAGGTTAATTAAAAACGGTGTTCAAATGATTGTAGAAGAAAATGATTAAACATGATCAACTCTGATGAACCAAAGATGGTGGTGTGGCAAGCCACACCAAGGTATACAGAGTTGAGATTATATCAAATTGCCACTTTCTTGTAATTGGATCTTTTTTTTATATTGTTAGCAAGAATTTGTTAATATTTTATCAATATACAAAGTAGGATATTATAGAAAATATATCTGAAAACCTAAGCATCGTAGTTACAAATCTCTAAAATTGTCCCCCAAATGAACTTTGGGTCAAAGTCATCGAATTTTAGGAAATATAAATCTGTATCAAAATGGATCTGTTTTTTTCCCATTGTTTTGGGGAACTAGTACTTCTGTAAAGATTTTCTGCAATGCAGAGATATCTTCGTGCAGATATTTTTAAGCCACAGCAGATGCAATGTGTGATAATAAGAACAGAAAAAGTCATAACGTAATATAGCCCTATTCAAACTGGAGACTAATATGAACAATGTGGACAACTACAGACTCATACATAAGTGAATATTGACACTAGGTGAGCTTTTCTATTTGAAAACACCTACTGTTACAGTGACATCAGAAAAATAACACCACCACAAAAGGTAATGAAGGCCTATTTTGGTTCTTTCTAGACTCTGCCCTATAAAGATTTTTCCCTTGGGTGATTTTATTCTTTCCATATTTTCTCCATAAATATAAACTCATAGAAGAACTCTTGGTTAAGTTCTCTGAATCATTTTGGCAAATTACTTGAACATAAAGTTGTTGTGAGAAGTAATGTGAAGTTGTTGAGAAATAGTTTTACTCTGTGTTTGTGATCTTAGTTCTTGCAATACTACAGAACATTTCATAATATGTTAAATGTTCTTTTTCTGGACCTGGATTTAAAACAAAAAGTAACACACTGATAAACAAAGTTCCATGAATAACGAATAGGTAAACAAACACAAGTGCATGTTAAAATCCATTCATGTATATATTATTCTTAAACTATTTTGAATTTGTATACCCACATTTAATATTCATGCAGAATTTTAAATCTGAGCTTATTGGCCACCTCACTGTTTCTCTACATGATAGATAGAATTCTCTAGGACATAGCTCTCCACTTCTTTCATACTTGTCTCATTAAATTTTTGTAAACTTCCACTGACCCCTCCACAGCCAACTCATGAGACTACACCAACATTGCAATTACTATTTCATTCTGACAGCACTCGCAAGTCTTTCAACTGCACTGTGCTCTCATAACACTTGAGCTGCTTGAAGTTTATTGTCATTGAGCACCCCACAGCCCTTTTTTTTCTTTCCATTATTACTTCAGATCTATGGTGAAGAATTTAACTGGACTTTTCATTATCATCTCAATTTTCTCCTTCATTTTTTATCTCAGCACAAAACTCTCTAATAACTTAATACATATATTCCCAGAAATCTCTTGATGCTTTCTCAGTTCAAGCCTATTGTATGGAATTTAAATGGGAATGCTCTATTGTTCTTTGTTTTGAGTGCTGTCTAGGCACTGAGATGCAATGTAAACATCTATGGGCATAATCTGTATTGTCAGCATAATTCATTTGGGGAAGTAACACAAGGAAAGCGTTACAAAGGCTTGTAAAGAATCATTGATAGGTTAAGTACTAAGCATATATCATGGTGATCTAGTTAAGTCAAGGATAACAGGTCAGTGATTGCTTCCCAAAGAAAGTGCCATCTAAGCAAGATTCATTGGCAGATTGTAGTATCAAGTTGTAAGATTCAGCCTTAAGAATTAGGTCTCTTATTCCTTTGTCCCTCATTACTTATTTCCTTCCTCAGGAAGTTTCTAGTATATGACATCTAATTTTCAGATTTTTTGAAGTATAATTGACATGAGGAAAATGTGTATATTTCAGGTCCATTACCTAATGTTTGTATAAATGAAAGATAGTGAAATTATCACAGTCAGGATAATATAAACATCACTTCAAGTAACTGCTTTTGTGCATGTATGTGATGATGACATTTAATGGTAACTTTCTTAATAAATATTAATTATATATGACAGTATCTTATATATAGTCACCATACTATCCATTAGATATCTAGAATTTGTTCATCTAGATTTAGATCTAGATGTCTGGAATTTTGTTTTTTTATTTTCTTTTCTGCATTCCCTTACCCTCTAATCTGTGCCTATTTTAAGCTCCATTCCCCCATTACTTTCCTAATAACTTGGCATTCTTTCCAATTCCAGGGTACCATTAAAAGTATTTTCATTTGTCTAATGAAGAATGGAAGGGTGGGAGAATGCAGTCATAAAACTTCATTTATACACATGATACTGGAGCTAGGATAATTGAGGGGATGTTTGGAGTCGAGAGAGAAGGGAGAAAATGATGAAAGAGATGATATTGATCAAGAAGTGGACTCATAAACTGACATCTTGAATTGAACACCATCTTTTCAACTACTTGAACATGAAAAATTTTAATAATAAAAGTAAAAAAAGAGTTTAAGAAAAATATTTTGACATAAGTTCATAGAATATCAATGAGTACATTTGTGCTTATAATTATTGTAGATGTCCATTCATTCATCCCCTGCCGCGGACTGGGTTCTGTTGGGACGACGGAGGACACCTAGGAGAGGAACCTGGAATAGGGTGGGAGATGGCAAACAGACAACTCACACACATTAGGAGTGGATGCTGAGTGCTGAGTGCTGAGTGCGATTTAATGCAGAGGATAACAAACTTTTATAGCAAAAAGTCTCCATAAGAAAGGGCAAAAGGTTACACAATCGGTTACACAATCTTGCTACAGGTCTTCATTCTTGGATGGTCACTAGCTGGTCGCCTGAAAGGGCAAAAGGTTACACAAGCTTGCTGCAGGTCTTCATTCTTGAATGGTCAACAGCTGGTCGCCTGAAAGGCACTTGTTTCCGGCTTATCTCTAAGAAATATAATGGGTTTCGACGTTTGTCACCATCTAACCATTACCTTATTTCTATAGAGGCCTTCATTGTCCCATAAGATTTTTCCTTCCTGTTCCTTCTTTAATAGTAAGGTCATGGAGGCCTAGATCTAGCAAGTCTCTTAGTAAATGAAAGAGAGTAACAGGAAGTCCTTTCTCCTAAGTAGTTATCTCAGCAATTGCCATACATTCCTTCTGTTCTAGTCGCCCTACAGCTTCTTGCAACTCTCTTACAAACAATTCCTTCTGCTGAAATGATTTCGTGAAACCCCCAATACTTTTATATTTGCTTATGGCTTGTCTACTAGCCTCCATAAGAGGGGTTTCAGGGTAGCACTTAACTCCGGTGAGTTAGTCATATTTTTAAGACACTCATCACATATTGGAGTCATTAACACTCTTAAGAAAGAGCTTTGAATAAGGGAACGTTGACAATGAATAAGTACGATGAACAGCAGAAACAGTAAAAGATTAATAGGCACTTTTATACAGTGAGGAAAAGAAAGGCAGAAACACATCTTTCCCAGGGGTTTGCCAGCCTTTTTCCAGGAGTAGGCCTCTTAGAAGCCCTATTCTCCGAGGTAGACTTTGGTGAAGTCCCAAAACTTGGAGATAGGTTTCTGTAAAGCTCCATTCTCTGAGGTAGACTTCAGTGAAGTCCCAAAACTCAGAGATAGGTCTCTGAAGCCCCTATCTTGGTCTGATAGATGGTTTCCCATGCTAAGCAGACTCCACTGGAGTCGGCGTGGCAATCCCCAGACTGTTCATCAAAAGATGAATATGTTTTGTTTTAATAAAAATGATTTAAAATTGACCCCTGAGTTCTACTGTTCTTGAAATATAATATAGACTTTGGGAAAATACTTTTCATGTTGATTTTTATGAAGTTAACTTTCTCATTATTCTTTAATTTGTTTACTACCCTTTCTCATCAGCTTAATTTTCTTCCTTCCAACCTGTTTTATATTTTGTACGATTCCTTCACTTCCAATTTAATGCACTACTTAGGTTATAGACATTTATAGTTCAAATCTAATTGAAAATCTCCAGTGGCTCTCATCTATAATCTAAGCTGAGAAATGAGGATCACAGTTGAAAGCCAGCCTAGTCAGGAAAGTTTGTGAATCTCTAATCACCAAGTAACTACCACAGAAGCTGGAAGAGGAGATGTGACTCAAAGGGTATGGCACTAGCCTTTAGCAAAAAAGCTAAATGGCAGTGCCCAGAACCTGAGTTCAAGTCTCAGGAAAAGTGCGCGCGCGTGCACACACACACACACACACACACACACACACACAATTTAAAAATGCTAGGATTAAAAAAATGCTAGTTTTTTTTTTTTTTTTTTACTAGGATTAGATATTCTCTAAATCAACTTGTGGACTATTGCTATCTTTTAGAATAGTCTTCAAATTTCATAGCATGTTCCAATATTGACTTAGTTTTGTTCTTAAATTTCTCTTGTAATATGTTTTCATGATTTAAATCTTTTATTTCATATGTCCCATAAGAACTCTAATGCATTATGTTATTTTAAATCATATAATTTTAAAGCTAATTAAATGTGCTTAAGTTATAAGCATATCTTATTTTTTTAATATCTTACAATCAGTGATCTCACTAAATGTTCTAGAACTGTGTATTCACTTTTTTTTTGAAAAGTACAGACCTCTGTATATACTGACTTCATCCAAACACTTGCACCAAGAGACCAGATCCAACACTAGCCAGTCTTCTGGCAGCATGCAGTCTGGTTTCCAAGATGACCTCCGTCCTCATTAAAATATATGCCTGAGGAAGCTCAGTGTTGTTAGGGGAAAATTGTTATTTGTTGTAGACAACACCTATTGATAGACCTCTAACCTATATATCTTGGAGCATTTACTTAAAAAAATTACATGAATATATGTCTCTTACAAATCAGAAAAATCCTCAAACACCTGAGGCCATTCTTTTAAAAATACAATCAATAAGAAGGCTACATTTTCTGTCTCCCTGTCTCTATGGGAGAGTATTAGGTAACACATTTCCACTGACCAACCCTTTGTAATATTTCACTTTTCTGACTAATGAGCTGCTGTTCTTCCCTCTTCTCGCTCTGCCTTTAAAATACCCAATCACCTGCAAAAATGCATCTCAGTTCTTTTGCGACTGTCAGAAATTCTTAAATAAACTCTGCCCTTACCACTTTAACTAGACATCCAGCTGTGTTCATTTTGACATTCCAGATTGACACTTTATCTGAATCCTCTGGCTTTGGCTTAAAATTGGCTGAATTAGTTTGTGATCTGTGAAGGGGGATTAAAGCAGCCGCCATTCCTCCCTGGAGGTCATTACCATTTTACATAGCCACACAGAGGAAAGTTTCAGGTCCTCATTGGTATTGCCTTCTCAATAGCCAGGTCTTTTCCTAATTGCTAGCCTTGTGACTCTAGCACACCCTGCTCTTACTGGGAACTTGCCCCTGGGTTTAGAAATGTACAAAGATCACCTTTCTATAGGTTCCTCTATGACTCCCACTTCATGAGCTGCTGCAGAAGCAATATTAATGGTACCCAAATTCTCCTTTTGTATTTTTAATTAAATGATTCAGATCACAGGCACCTGTTCCCATGTCTAATTTCCCCTTCAGTTTCTGATTTATCTATCTAGGCCAACATTTTAGGAAAGTTCTTGATACAGTTTTTGCAAGGAAATTTTCTATAAATTCTTGATTCCATGATAATCATATTATCTCTACCATTATGAGCAGACTTAAATAAACTTTCTGTCCAGAAACATTTGCATGTATGACTCTTGTCTATAAAAGTCAATGCCCACAAGACTGAAACATCAGAAATGCACAGTTTTCAAGGAATTTATATAAACATAAGGAGCAAACTAAACAATTTCATTCCTGTAGAAAAAACATCTGAAAGAACTATCCTTGGAAATCAGAAGTTGTCTTTAATCAATGTTCAATCCCACTTTTCAGCATAAGAAGAATGATCAAATAAGCATGGCTTAATTTCACCAGTACTTTAAAACAATGCTTGGAATATGCATACTTAAAAAAATGAATATTACAAATAGTGTTCCTATTGTTCTACTAGTCTATCTAGTATCTTCAAAAACATATACACATATTATCATTCACAAACTTTATGACTTATTTGCATATTTATATATTTATGTATTTATGTATGTATTATCTTAGTTTTGTGTAACTGTCAATTGAGCACTGGATCTCATTCTTGAATGACCAGTGCTCTACCTCAATATCTTCTTGTGTGGTTTAAGTTAATATTTGTCTTGTTATGCCAAACTGATTAGGATCTTCAGAAGAGTTTACCTAGGATTACCAGGATCTTCTGTAAGAGCCATCAAATATATTCCTGTAAACGATGGTGGAAGATCAGAAAATTACACATGGAAGGAAAATGGATGCACAATCAGGCATCAGATGATGCAAGCCAAGGCTGAGGATATTGAAAATCACTGAAAGAAACACAGAACAAGTGGGACTACACAATTCATTCATAGTGCTCAAACTGTATGTGGAGAATGCATTTTTTTTTGTTTCAGAACAACACATTTGTGGAATTTTTTTATAGTGACTGTAGGAAATTAATAGACTGTCACATTGTGTGCTGGGTATGGTTATTTCTGATTTGTCTGTGGCAATCATAGATCTCTGTCTTTGAAGTTGTATAACCAAAGGTCCATGCAGGAAGGGGATTTAAATGATTAAGATCTTGCAATCAGAACCCATGCTTAGATGAAATTTTTAAGTTCTAAAGTTTTTTGTTTTTGGATTTTTTTATTGTTTTAATGTGAGAATACTGTACCAAGGAGTTACAATTACATGGGCAAGATAAGGAGTACATTTCTTATCAAGCACTGTTGCCTCCTCGTTGATGTTTGTTTGTTTTGTTTCTGTTGTTGTTGTTTGTTCTCCCCCCTTTGGAAAGTGTGTAAATAATATGTATCCAGAAGATATTCTTTTCTCACTTAAAGATGTTCTTTCTTTCTTTCTCTTTCTTTCTTTCTCTCTCTCCCTCCCTCCCTCCCTTCTTCCCTCACTTCTTTCTTTCTTTCTTTCTTCCTTCCTTCCTTTCTTCCTTTCTTTCTTTCTTCTCTTTCTTTTTTTTATTCTTCTGCAAAATAAAAGGAAGTCTCATTTTCTTTCATATAAAATATGGCATTGACATTAAAACATCTGGTTTTTATATTTTTTTTCTGTTTCCTACTAGGCAATTCATGATATCCCTTGATTTTTTTTCTTCCTATTCAAATTCTATGATAAGTACACAAAGTTAATCACAACAAAAATGTATGATCCCCACATAAGTTTTTTATTGGAATCATAAAGATTTTGGATGCAAATCACACTCACACACACTGTGAAATGACAAATATGCTACAGCTCAAGAGGAACATTACACTCTAAAAGGATAAAGATATTTTCATTCTAAATGGGAATTAGGAAATTTTGGTAGAAAATGTGACTCTTATGATTAATGATCAAAATCTTGATAGAGAAAAGAGAAAATTACTTCCTGATAAAGGAATCATGTGTAGACAGGCCAGTGGAGTCACAAACATGAAAGAGGATTGTGAAAGTTAGCACTGAAAAAGCAACAAATAATAATTTATAGAATGAAGTAGAAGTATGTAGAGTCAATAATGACAAGCTTTTCTAGTATGTAGTAAACATTTTTCTATAAGTCTACAAATCAGCACAATCTCTGAGGATTTAAAACTTAAGTTGAAGCACAAACAGGACGTTTGTTTTGTGAAATGATGGTTTTGAGTTAAGTGATAATGATGTCTCAAGCTGACCACAAAATTGAGTTTATCAAGCTCTTTTAATGTAATCAATGACAAGTTGATGCTGACAGATTATGAGATGTTATGGATAGAAATCTACATTCTGAAAATATTAAAGTTTTCATACAGTGTAATTTTCAATACTTTCAATGAAATTTCAGGAAGATTAGGATCCCAAGAATACTTACTACAGATAGTTTAGTTGTCATGTTGACAACATGAATCAACTTTACCTGAAATAACAAAAATAATGTGCTCCTGAAGCCTTTCATTTGAAATCTCCTTTTATATAACCTAATTTCTGAAAATCGTTTTAAATATGGAAAAATAAAACTAATGTTTAGTATTATACAAATGGAAATATTCTAATTATGAAATTTAATTTTGAATTAAACATTCCAGACATACATAGAAAAATGCAATTTGTTAAATTGAGAAGATACTTCAATACAATATTATTTCACCAGTAATCAGAATAAATTATAAATAGAATAACAAAAAATGTTGGAAAAACTTTTGCCTATTTTAACATTCGTGTTGGAAAAAATGAATATATTCATGACTCCACTGTGAATTCTTGTGATATTTTAAGCATATTTATGGTAACAAGTGATTTAAGCTCAATTTTCTCTGACTATACACAGGATATAAATTTGTTTTTCAGTCTCCTAAGGATATTTTTTAAAGAGTCACTTTCTATAATTTTGTTTATATAATGTGACCTTTGTATATTTTGTGATTAAGTGACACTTTCTTCACTAATGAGACATTTAGAATAAAATCTGCCCAATAAAAAGTAAATAAATCTAAACAAATGACAGGATTGAATAATAAACTACATATAATTTTTTGTAAAATACACATCCTTCTAGGTTCAGGTCAAATACTATGTTGTTTTCGGTCATTCTTATGGAGAAAAAAATCATAGTAAGTTATTGAATAAAATAGGAGTAAGGGATTTTTTTTTAATTGAAAGCTGAGGAGTTATAAAATTCATTGTATTACAGGCTAATGTTAGTCTCTATGTCCATATATTTATTGAACTTTAAATAAAATTTTCACCTCACTCTACTTTTTAGAAAACCAAATAGGAATATAATACACAACAAACAATTAATGGAGTTTAAATTGCAGCAAAACATACTTATCTCCTTTTTGATATAGACTCTTTAAGTAAAAATATATACAAGTAAAACAAGCCTGTTCTTACAGAAGAAAATTATTTATTTGTATTAAATATAAAACTTAACCTGTTTACTAATGAGAAAACAGGTAGATGAGTTAAATCACAGAAGACATTACCTACATCTTTTTCTTAAAGGATCTTCTATATCTATTTATATGTTTATATGCATCTACTTATGTATGTATATCTATATTTATGTATGTATATCTATAGATATATACAAACATATCTATATTTGTATTTACCTCTTTCTTACCTTTGCCTTTTATTCTTTCTTTCTACCTATCTACCTATTTATCTCCATATCTATCCATTCAGCCAAATTGCTTCAACTAAAGGTTTCATAATGCAATTTCTTCAATTTGATAACAAAAAAATTGGTCTAACTAGTACCTTCTCTATAATCTTTAGTAAAATAAGAACATGATCTGTTTTGAATACTTAACTATATTAATCCAAGGTAAGCAAAACTTTCACCATTTTCAATTTTATTTTATTTTTATCACTTTAAAATCAGACAAGAAATAAAGAATTTGATATACACATTTTAACATAAGATTGACTTGTTCCATTATGTTAGAATTATTTCCTTCCTAATAGTAAATTTTAATTAAGATGAAGGAAAAAGGTAAATTTAAATTTAAATAAAATAGAAAATTTATATGCTGACATTTTATTTGCCTTGAATTTAAAAAAATAAACATAAAATTATTTATACATAAATATGTTCATTTGTTAATTATAACATTTTAATTCACTTAGTTTACACTGGACTAGCCTTTCATGAGTTAAGTAGATTGCATTGTTTCCTCTCTACATGTGAGAATTAGTGTCAATATTACCTAGAAAGATTATAATCAACACAAATTACACACAAGAACAAGTTTCCCAGTCTCATATTTCCACTATCAATTACTCCAGCAGTATTGTTTAGGTGACCTGTGCTTGCTTCTCTTACATATTCTACATTTTACTTCTATTGTTAGAAATTTGACAAAAAATAGAAATTCTTAAAAATAGTTTCTTTCTTTATCAAGGAAAAGTGTTCTCTTCGCTCTTGGTTAGTGCATCCTCTTGCCCTTTGTTCTGAAAATTTTAAGTTGTTCTAATTCTGAACAAGGCAAAAATAGCCTCTGTAAGAATTTTAATTATTTCCAAATGCCTCTGTAACATATAAATGCTAAACGGTGTGACTTTTTCCATTTATGGGCTGCGAGAAATAAACAGCTGGCATAAACAGCAGGCATTTCAAGATATTTTATTTATTTCGCAGCAGAAGTTTAAGCATATGTCATAATGATGGCATTTACATCATAATATATGTTGCTTCTTGCAGCTCTGCAAACCCATCAGAATCTGCACAAATGACTGTGGAATGGAGAAATAAGAAGAGCCTATCAAACAGACTTCCATCTGCTTTGATTCCAAAAGTTCAACTTTTATTACAAACTAAGCAACTGAAAATCAAACTTCTGAAATCTTAGTCTCGGTTTTACTTTTGCAGTGATCTCATGTGCTGTGACGTAGACATCTACATAATCTCTTTTTTTTGTTGTTATTGTTTTCTTTCCTCAAAATCAGATTCCCTTTTGATTTTCTGGAATTACTCAATAAAATTTATTACAAGAGTAAGAATAGAATATCAATAGAACAGGATCCTGCAAATTTCATAATGAGACCAGCTTTTTGGAAATCCTATTGTGTTAGAAAAGGTAAGGAACAGATGTTTTAATGATTGAATCTCTCCTTGGTATACTTAGGACAAGTCTTGGAGAAGTGATTATATAAAAAAACCTCTGTACAGTATTTTCACAATAAAAACATAAAAATTAAAATTAAAAAATTAAAATTAAAAAAGATCTTATATTACACCACAGACAAGAGGAAGCATGAGGCCAGGTATAGTTTAAATCATTTTGTTTCAATAAAGAAGAAGTAGAAAATTTAATGTTCCCAGATGATATTTTCACAGATACTTTGTCATTTCTCTTTTCTATTTGGACCCCTAAAAAACTATTCAAGATAATTCGGGATACTGTGCTAACATAGAGTAGAGTATGAAGGACTAGCTGTATTTCTCAGAATCATTTTACCTTTCTGCAGACAGTTCCCACTTGGAACAAACTCAGCTTTCATTTGCTCTGAAGATACAAACAGAAAAACAGCATGCATATCTAGCATGCAGGAGCATAGCTTGGTTAGGTGGGGAATTCTGAGCAGTCTGCTTGGCTGTGAACAAAAGAAGAGTAACCAAATATTTGGGATAGATTTGTAACTGTAGAAGAGCCAAAGTAGGATCTAGTTAGTAAAGGAATTATAGTCATGGAATTGTACAATTTAGATACCCTTGTTATTGCATTTATGATTAGATGATGAAAACACCACTTTTTATAACAGAAATTAACAACAGCTTTCATTCCTGATCTGCTGTTCAGGAATGAAAGGTGACTCCTAAGACAAGACTAACATTTCCCCATACATTTTTTTGTTGAATATTAAAAATATTTTAATGGATTTTAATGGATTTCTGAAACACTTCTTGTCTGTTTCGAATTTCTGTTGTCTCTCTATATAATTAAATATAATGAGACTATGCAGAATCTTCAAAAATAAGATAGGTAGAGAAAGAATGTTATGAAATTTACTAATAATTAGTAAGTGATCAAACAAAATAAATAGATGCAGAATCATTCATAAATACAAAAAGTAATGCGAGTGGGAAAAAGCTCATTAAAATGCCACATTAGCCTGATCTTCAAATCACATTGTAACATTGTGAAAATGAATTCTGCAATATGCTGAATAAGAAATAATTTTATTAAGCAGTGTACACTTTTTTCAAAATAATTTATATCTAAATTTGGCAAAGGCATGTAATTAGTGAGCTAATTTTACTGATTAAAATGTGCATTAGAAGGAATTTTTCTTCTCTAAGCAACATCTGAATATATTTATAAATTATCATCAAAAATAATCCATACAGTTATCCTAGGTGTTCATAATGATATGGTATGTAACTACTACTGAAGTACAGCCAAGAATATGTGTTGGTATTGGACTAGTCCCAAACATTTTAATCTCCACTATTATTGAGGCTACTTTTTTTAGGTGTGAGTATGTTAGTTTGGCTTGGACTCAGGGTCATGTGGTCTCATGCAGCTTACTTGCTGAAAGTTGGCGCTTTACCATTGAACCAAAGTTCGAATCTGGCTGCTTGTTGGTTAACTGAAAATGGAGTCACTCAGGCTTTTCTGATTCAGGCTGTCACTGAACTCAGATGTTAGATCTCAGTCTCTTGAGTCACTAGATGCCACTTGCGTCCAGGATAGACAATACACTTTAATAGTCTATTATTACTCTGAAAACAGAAAATTTCCAATGTATGGATTTCATGGAAGCCCCAATCTACTCTGTTTTCTGGTAAAACCTATAAAGAGTTCTCAAAAAGGAATTATTGATACAGTATGTTTTCTTACCCAAACATAAATTGTAATTTCATGTGTAATATTCGAATTAGCTCTTTTATAAACTGGTTTCCTTGAAGAAATCCTGTCCATCTTGACCATGATATTCATAACTAGCAGAGGAGCAATTAAGTGCTAACATTTATCCACCTTAATCTAGACTTGCTGTTAAGCAATTTGCATTGCTTTAGCAGAACCACCTAGGTTATTTCCTTGGATATGATGTGCTTTGGGAAAAGATGGCTACATGCCTATGTTTCTACCCCACGATGTATGGGAGGAGGTGTTCTAGAAAGAGACTATATTACTTAGATAGCAGCTTATAGAGGTAAAGTCATATGGTTTATTCACTGCCAAATGACTTAGAAAAGTATGTTCATTCTCCATTTGGAGGAAAAAATTATTAACATTTTGCTATTATATATTAAATATATAATTTAATTTAATAGTTATTTAATTTAAACACACACAAACTGATACATGTATGCACACATATGGACAAAAATTTGTTGTCTTCAGATAGCTCAGTGGAAGTGAAATTACTTTCTATGCTTGAGGCGTTGGAATTGGTCCTCAACACTGCTAAAATATAGCAAGCAAGATCAACCAAAATTAAGACAACAAAACCCTGAATTTATTAATGAAAATATATTGAAATCAATAATTACATCATTAAATATTACTTTTATTTAAGCTACTGCCTCAGTTCCAATAACTGTTAAGTATGTATCTATTATTATTTTTCCCAGAGGTATCTTAAGACTAAAGGCAGTGTTTAATTATTTTATGTCATTTTAATAACATCAATAGTTGTACAGAAGGGTTTCAATTCAGTATATAAATGCACAAGTACACTGCATTTGACCAACGTTATTCTTTTCATCATTCTCCTTATCTCTCAACATCACTTTATCAAATTTTCTAGTTCTATTTTCACATATGTGCCTAAATATTATGACTTTGTTCATCCACTGTTCAATTTCAAAAAATGAGTTAATTCCTGGCTACAAACAGCGTATTTATCAATTCAGTATGATTTCACACGCTTTTGGAAGTTCTGAGGTTTGAACACTGGCCCTTATGCTTGTTAAACAGGCACTCGGCCACTTGAGCCACTCTATTGACCTTTTCGTATTGGCTAATGAGATGCCTCATTTTATGGCTAGGCTAGCTGGAATTATGATCTTTGTATTTATGCCATTCCAGGTCAGTTGAGAGGGTGATCACTGTATTTTTTCCCCCTCCAAACAACAAACATGACAAATCTGCATTGGGAATATCAGTAAAATTAGAAGTTTTTGTGAAAGAATGAATAAAGTATGTGTGTATATTTGTGGTATGTGTGCATATATGGTTTACTTCATTAAAAGAGCTGTGAAACGTTCTTCACAGTGGACCAGATGTGAATAGAACACTGAATGCATCCAGGAATGTGCCTTTCAAAGCATTCTGTGATTTAAATCATGGATCATGAATTCTCATACCAATCCTGCCGGGAAAACATTCATGTGTGGACCAAATGGCTACTGAGGAATATGTCAGCACCAATGCTATTGCTCTGGTACCTTAGAGTAATTCCTTCATCATAGCTGTTTCATCTTAAGTAGTTACTGGACCCTTCTTTGTTTAGTTTACATTCAATGACACATTGAGAATATGAGAAGCATCCTATAATAGGGTCTAAGAAACCCAGCTTAGCAAATCTTTCAGGGTAAGATTAGGTACTAGAGTATAGCTCTATGATGGCTACAATTTTTGTCCTGTTTCTTCCCAAGTCTAGAATATTATTAGAATGCAATAGACAATAACTATATATTCATTGATTGTATAAGCAAAAATATATAGAATGTTAAAAAGATAATCTAAGCTACTCTCAGATATTTGATTACTTGAATTTAATTTATAAACTGAAAAAATACATTTATGGAGTGTGTGTGTGTGTGTGTGTGTGTGTGTGTGTGTGTGTGTGTGTGTGTAGGGAGAGCCTGATGTAAAGACAACATATTCTATCACTCTCTTTCAGCACATTTTATTTTATTCTTTAAGTTCAGTACTTGTGGTCTGCATTCTGCATCTTTCCATTGGAGGCACCATGGTAACATTTCATTTGTCTTCAACCAAACCAATATTTAGTCATCGAACTAGTATTCCCCAATTTTTAGTAGATTTCTATCGACTAATTTTATATACAACCTGAAGTTTATAGTCTGTGCAAATAGATTAAAAATATTAGAAGATATATAATATTCTACAAAAGCCATAGGAATAATGGTTTAAATGCTATGATTACAGAGGAGAAAGAAAACTTCATAAGTCCTTGGAATTCCATGAGTTTTATTTGTGTGATTGAGTAGCTACTCAATTTTGGTTAAAATATTAGTGCCAGAGCCAAGTATACTTTAAATTTATTCATAAGATTAACTAAATGTATACCTGAAGTACTTCATGGCTTGTGGGAAAAAAAATTTGACTATCAGTAACATATTTTATGAGCAAGAATATCAAAGTATCAACAAAAAAATCAATGTTCATGATTGCCAAGATGTTTTATTGCAATGTGCATCCAGATAGCATCATTAGAAATTAACCACATGATAGTCTAAAAAAGATCCTTTAGAAATTTAATGTCATGTCATTTAAAAATTATCAGTAGCATCATTCATATAAATTCTCATGATAATATTTATATAAACTAATGTTTTCTTTTGCCCACTAAATGGCTGTTGTGGAATCCATATCAACATGGATGTTGATAGTTAGGTCATCTTAGAGCTGAAGGTTCAGCATTTGTTTATTAGTCTTGTTTATTTGTTTATTTAGTCTTAGATTATTAGTCTTGTTTATTTGTTTATTTAGTCTTGGATTGTGTCACAATATATTTTTTAGGTAAACAAATCTTCCTATAAGAAAATTACTTTAGACCTATGTTTTATAATTTATTATTAATATCTAAATGTTTGGTATGTGCTGAAACTAAATTTCTCATGCTACACTACAAATTCTTTGATAAAATTCAGATTCTCATTAAGTTTATCTGCTGGAAGCTGAGAGCATGATCGTTTAATATGATTCCAGGTGATAGTGAAGCTGCTCTAGGAACTACACTTTAAGTAGCAGGACATACAACAGTACACTAAATACTGGTTTACTAGCAGATCTGATAAAAATCTGTTTGACTTCAGAAAGTTCCTAAACTAAAAGACCATTAGATATAGCAATCCTAATTTCCCTGGACTGTAAAAGGTTACCAACACATTAAGTACAAAAAAAAGTAGAAATATTACCAAGCATCCTGAGGTTACCTCCAGAATATGCCATGGTTTTTCAATCTTAAAATAATCTGCTGAAATTTTCTGTTTGTAATTTGTTTAAATAAACTATCTGCTTAAATGTGTAACAAATATAGAAACAAAGTTATCTCTCTATTGGGTAGTGATGGATAACAGTGGCCTTTTCCAGATAGAACTGGTTTGTACTGAAGATCCACACTGCCATCTATTTTAATCCACACCACAAATTAAGAACGGTTTTTCTACTCTGGAATTGTTGAAGAATTTCTCTTAAGATCATGAAATTCAGTGTTAGTGAAAGTATGTGGTATGCTGACCTGGTTGGCTCTGCATTACCTAAGGCTTTTCTACTGTCTGAATATTTCTGTTTTTTCAAAGAAGTTTTTTGAAACCCATACCACAAAGTGATCACTAACAGATAGGGCATTGGAGAGATGTTTTGGAAACATAGACACAGCCCTTGTGAAAGGGATTGGCGACATTAGGAAAGAGGCCTATGGGTCCCAGTTTGTTCTTTCTACCAGGAGAGGACACAGGTAAAAGTATCCATCATGAAAAAAGAATCATCGAATCTGCCAGCTGCTAGATCTTGGGTTTTTCAACCTCTAGAACAATGAAAATGCATTTCTGTTGGGGACATGTCACTCAATTCATACATAATGTAGATGTCTGCATGTTAAAAGAGCAAAATTGAATAGTTGGAATAGAGATATTGTGACTCACAGCATAAAATGTATATGTTCTATAAATTTCATGGAAATATAAAAAGCACCTAATGAAATATGTTATACACACATTTTGTAATAGAATAGGGATTTTATAAATCATTTTTGATTTAGAAAAAGACCATAGGACATGAAACTGAGAATTGTTTTTAAGACCAGCAGCCACATCTCTGTTAAATAAGAAGTACATATCACATAAATTGCATAGTACTTTTGCATTTATAATCATATATGGCTTTATTTACAGCCTTGCTTTAATATGTCAACTCGCAGATGTTTTGCTAAAAGAGAAAAATTGCTACTATTGAACATACTTTACATATGCTTTTCCTTTCCATCAACCTTGAGGATTTTTCCTTATTTTAAGCATTTCATTGTTGTGGTTTTATAATCTCATTTCCTTTGCATACTTTGAGACTTCCAATAGATTATTCGTGCAGTCCATTGATCAAAGCTAATAGAGTTTTATTGTCATAATAAAACAATGCATAACATAAGCTCAATTTTTAAAAATAAAAACATATCTATATTCAGGTACAAAATCCACAGTGTATCTTGACATGCATTTATTTCCTAAAGTATATGCTAAAGATTCATGAAGGATACTTAAATATATGAAGCATTTAAATAGCTAGTTTAGAGACAGAATTACTTACGCTTAAGAACACTTAATTTTCTCCAGGAAAAATAAATGATTTAGCAGTTGTGCTTACTTCATTTGGCATGTAATGTAAAGCACAAAAGCAATACAGATTCAGTGAACAATGAAAAAGATCCACATGTCAGGAAGAGATCATATATAGCAAGGATTACACTGGAGATTTAATCGATAAACAATTTGTGTAATGAAATTCTTCTGTGAGTTGAGTGATTCAGTTTAAAGTTTCTCACTTTCAGAAACTGTGTGTGTGTGTGTGTGTGTGTGTGTGTGTGTGGTTGAACTCAAAATTGCTTATTTAGTGTCATTGTTATTTATTCTGCTACCTGAATACTGTACATCATTACCAGTTGAAACTTTATTTTCTTTTGGGAGTTGGTGATCCCAGTTTCTGATCCTGTTTCCTCTTATAATCTGTGGCATTAAGACTCATATATAGTCAGCCATGGAGGTTTCAATACTTCCATCGTGCAGCTTCTCAATTGCAGTCTAAAGGAAATATCATTGTAGGTCAATCTTCTCAGAATTCTAGAATAATATGAAAATTAGTCATCTTGTATTATTTGATTTCTAAGATGCGTGTAGGTCTCAAATCATAAGCATTTCCTCATACTGTCATCAATAAAAATGAAATTTGAGCAAGAGATAGTGTCATAATTTGGATCTTCAATGTCCCCCAAATTCTTGTCTGAAAAGCATAATTTCCATATTGGTGCTACTGGGAGATGAAAGAAATTTAAAAGGATGGATCATAAGAAATGGTGGTCACTGGAGTTGGATCGCTGAAGTAGATCATGGGGCTGATGCTTCATGCTCCTCTTCCTTTGTATTCACTTGCAGGGCAGCTGAGTAACATGCTGTATGTAGTGCTTTCCTGAATGGGGTGATAGTGCTGAACCAAAAACCAAAAAAAGTCCCGTCAATCACAGACTGGAAAGTTTCAAATTACTTGCCAAAATAAATCTCTTACCGTATGCAATTTACTCATTTCAAGTATGTTGTAATAAAAATAAGACTAACACACAAATTTTTCATTAAAAGTGGGGATAGACTTAAAAAGTGTACTTTCAACAAACTGTTCTAATAATGATGACTTTCTTTCAAAATAGCTAACAATGTTCTGGTAATTTGGTCTCTCACATGGTCAAGTCCAACTGGGCTTCAATCCAATAATCGCATCGTGGTTTCTGTAGAAAAATTGCCTTGGACTTGAAGATGTTTCTTCAGGCCAAGTATTCTATGAATAAAATGGGTAAAAACAGAGGCCTGCATTTGAACAGATTCAATATGTGGATTCCTGACTTTTTTTTAAAAGACTGAACACAATAACATTTCAAAGGAAAACATGTCAATTCTGAAAATCATGATTCTCTGCACAGTTAATATATGAGTGAATAACATGTTGTTGTGTGATACATGTGGAATCATGATGTTGAGATTTCCTGTATGTAATCATGGGCCATATATATCATGATATAAAGTTTTCAATGTGTTTTAATTTAATGCATCATCGGCAGCATATATGCTGTGTGTACTACTACCCAGCTCTTTCCTCTGATTCTGGAAACAATTATCTGACTCTCTACTTCTGAGTTTCCCTTATTTGCAGTCAGACATCCAAATGTGTCTGGTCACTCATTCCAAGATTGTCTACTGTTTCTTATCCTCTTGTCTAGAATGATTCATACCTATCTTTATGATTACCTCAGGGTATACAGATCATCTGATTCCCCAAACAACATTGGAATCAATCATTAAAATATTTCTATAATGACTAGAATGTAGACTTACCCTTGAACTAATCGCATTGTTTTCAGGTAACTACTTTTTGGTGTATTCCATAATTTCATTTCAAAAAGTTAGGGTCTTCTTCCATAATTCCTGTTCAAAGAATGTCAATTTATTTGGAAAATAATGTCAATATTTATCGCTTATAATGAACACTTACATTTTGTCTTTGCAAACTCACTACTTGTTTTCATTCTCAAATAAAGTGCTCCTTTTAACTGTTAACAATTTGGGGGTGAGCTTACAATATAAAATTTCAGTTATTGTAATTGGTATGTCTACAGGTTTTCTAACCCTTAGTACAATTTATTATTGATGTATCTTTAGAAAACATATCAGTAACCATTATTTAATATATAGATGTAATATTTTTCAGCAATTTCATTAATGTATTTTTATAATGATGAGAAATGAATGGCTATGTTTACTTAAACTAAAGATTCATACATATTCTAGTTGTTTTATATAATGATAAGTCATAAAGGACTCCATTTTATATTAGACAGGCAATGCCTTAGCAAAGAATATTTTCGGTTTTAAAATCCTTTTCAAGGCTTCTCTATTTTTTAAGGTTTGAAATTCTCACGAGATTAAATTCGTTAAAATGAAACTCATGAAGCTCATCTCCAATTAGCAAGAAGAACATATGTATGCTCTTCATTAAAATCCCCAGGTATCACAAGTAGCAGTTCATTTTGGGTTTTAAGATAATTAAAGCCTCATACACATATTCTAATATTCCATCTGGCATTAGAGTGTATTCAACTATAGATCACTTGGGTTAGCAAGATTTCTAAAAAGCTTAATAAAAAGACACTAATAGTAGGAACATCTCTACTTTTCTGTATGTAGAGGAATTCACCGTTTAACTAAATGTCTTAACCCCCAAAAAGAAAATGTCTCCTATCATCTTCAGTAACTTTTGCTAGAATAATAATTATAGGTCTGTAGAAAATTTCAATTTAGACAGATCTTGAATGGCTGCTTATGTGAAAATGGAAGAACATAATAAATCTTATATATTGATATAAAAGTCCTACTTTCATCCCCTTACCTTGTTAAATGCTCTCATCATGCACGTTCTTAGCCAACATCCCCATATGTGTGTATAATTATTTCATTAAATTAAGTCAAGTATCTCTTTGGTGCCTGATTATTTCTTAAAATATTATATAACTTGTCAGGAGCTAGTGGCTCATTCCTGTAATATAGCCACTCAGGAAGTTGAGCTCTGAGGACAGTGGTTTGAAGCCAGCTCAGGAAGGAAAACACAAGTGGCTCCTACCTCCAATTAATCACATGAAAATGCCATAAGTGGAGGTATGACTCAGTGCTAGAGTAATGGCCTTGAGAACAAAAGCCCATGGTCAATGCCCAGACCCTGAGTTAAAGCCCTAGGACTGGCATAACAAATTAAAAGACATTACATGTCTTCTTCTGTCCCCTTAAAATTAAAAGTTATAATTTTGATTTGGTTCATTTTATAATATGCATTATTAAACCATTGTGAAATATCCCATATAATTAAAAATCTCTAAATATAGAAGTAATTGTCTTTGAAGCTGAATTGGAAGTCTTTAATAAGTACATTAACTTAGTGTAGTGTATTGATATATAGTTATCTAACCATGAACATTTATCAAAACATAAACTAATATGTGAATAATCCTCCAACAAATATTATTACTGTTCGATGAATCATAATAAACCAATGGCTAATGTCTTTTTCTTTAGAGAAACATGAAGACCTCAATAACACAAGCTATTAAGATATAGCCATAAAGAAAACAATAGGAAAAAAAGTAATGCAAGCTGTCCTTAAGTAAATAATCATTATACTGGATAAGTTAATGAGCTAATTACAAAAATTTGTTTCCAGCATATATTTTAGGAAGAACAAACTCAAACCATAGCAAATAGTACTGTCAGATCAAAGACGCATATGAAATTTTGTAAAGTTTTTGAAAAAAAACCAGTACAGGTCTTATAGTTATTAAAAATAGTTCTACTGTGTGGCCTTTGTTTAAATAGTCATTGTTTTGAATTAAGCATAGCTATAGTTATAGATATTACTTCCAACTACAATTAGAGTTGGCATTGGCTAGTTTCAAAAAACATGTTTAAATTGTATTTTGTAATAAAAAATTGCAGCTCAAAGTATCACAAGTGTTCTATTGAATCCATGTGATATTTAGATATCTAGAAGTAAATAGTACCGTAGAGTTGACAGTGTTGCTTGAAATGTCAGCTATATCAAGATAATCTGAACACGTATCTTCTTGAGAAAGTAGAAATGAGGGAAGATGGAAAGAATGAATAGATTCCGATCCCCTGTTGTAGGATAAAGTAATCTCAATGAACCCCAAGATAAGGATTCAAGTATTTTTTTTTGTTTTTTTCCTTTCATGCAATTGTTTCTATCATATTTATAAGATGACTTCTTTGTTGCTTTGTATGTCCCTCCCCCATGCTATAACTCCCTGCTTTCACTGTATTTGATGTTGGTATAATTTGTGGAGGGGAAGGGAAAAAACAAATTGTTTAAACAGGGATACAGGTGGACCCATTGAAACAATGAGATGTTCAAGACTTTATGTCGAAAATGAACTTTACAACTTTGGTGCCGCGGAGGGGCTAGTGAGAGATGGGAAGGGATGGGAAAGGGAAACAAAGGAGGAGGCAACAATGCTTGATAAGAAATGTACTCATTGCTTTGCCCATGCAATTGTAACCCCTCATTACAGTATTTCACAATTATATATTTAAAAAAAGACAAACATTGTTAAGAGTTCAGGAGACTCAATTCAACAGTGATACTCACAAGACAATATGTTGGAAATGATAAGTACACTGTGGGGAGGGGCGCTAAGGGGGAGGGAAAGTGGGAGAAAAATGTGGGAGGGGATAACAAGTTCAACAAGAAAAGATATTCATTACCTTACTTATGTAACTGTAACTCCTCTGTACATCACTTTGACAATATATTTTTTTGAGTGCAGGAGAGAGCTTATGGTGTGGTTTATTTGAATTTTTTTTTTTTTTTGCTCAAGTAACAAATGAAACTATCCCTGTTAATATAAAGCTATTTTAATTCATAGAGGTAATGCTACACAACTACTTTTTTTTTCTTTACTTTTCCTAGAATGTATTTTGGAACCCAAATTTCCTTGTGAGAGTTAAAAATGCTGTGTTTCATGGCAGATATTACAGAGGAATATTCAATGGAAACTGAAACATATATTCTTGCATGAGCAAAGTTTATATTTTAATGTGAAATAAAATTACCTGCATGCATTTGTGCAGGCCTATCACCACACATGGTCAAGAAGAGTGTGAGTTTGAGGCCACCTGCACTAAGTGAGACACCAGCTCAAATAAATCGGTAAATAAAAGGAAACAAAATTACATGTACAAACATCATCAAATAAATGAGATACATGGGCAAAAGAAGTGAGATCTGAATATTGATTTTTAAAAGGACATTTTAAAAATGCAGGTAATGAAATATATTTGTTTGTGCATGCGTGCATGTGTGTGTGTGTGTGTGCTCATGCCCATGCATATGTGTGCTTTCTTTGTTTCTCCATTGATCACTAGACATTGTCCAAAAATGTATTATCTAAAATGTTCTCCTTTTGGGAATGATGTCAACCATGATTGACATGCTAGTATCTATTTTATCAGCTTCATGTTGGCAGGCTTAGCAGGAAATACTTGTTCTTCCCTCTTTCCCATGTCCTTTAAGTAACCAGGTCCCAGCATTGTTATTTACCTTATCTTTTGCTGCAAACTTCTTGGGGTTGGTAAAAAAACAAACAAACAAAAAACAGTTCCTTTGCTATTATCTGATTGAAAGTATGGTTTCAAAACACCCCCTCATTGACATGGCTTTTCATATATCAAGTCCTTCTTCAGGTATTTGTCCAGGGTGATTGCTGTGATTTTTCATTGCTAAGCGACTGGCTTCCTTTAGAGGAAAAGCACTATTTAAAGGCAAAATGTTACAATTAATATTAAAATGAGATTCACTTGTTTAAAAAGAGTATTTTTTGAAAAGGACATGAATTACAGGAGAAAAGTAGCATGTGGCTCTTTGTATTTTATAGATAGACTTTCTCAAAAGGATGACATGGGTTTTCAATATGTGGAGTTTTTGGAAGAGAAACAAAACAACTGCCTAGGCAAACATAAAATATTAAGAATTCTGAGATATCAGAAAGGCACACTGGAGGAAAGACTTTCCATAAGATAGACATTTTAAATTTAAACCAGTAGAATTTTGACTTTTCTCTATTTTGTACATTTGGTAACTGATCAAGAATGTATTTGAGTGTAAATACTGTTCTCTTTGATTGAGGCAGAAAGAAGGGACTGTTTCTTAGCACACTGATGATGGTGACTCAAGCAATAATAAGAATGACAATACCAAGGCAAATGTTGCCTAGGGCTCTGTAAATAGCAGTTAATAGCTCTGTAGATAGCTCAGTTAATTTTAATCCTGTCTCTCTTCAATATGGAAATAAGTCCAGATTTTATGAATACAAAAGAAATGTCAGTGCTCATTGGAATAATTCAAAGATTATACAAAGGAAATTATATTTTATTCACTGTCATTCTTAGAAGCTTTGAAATTGGTCAAGGATTGCAATAATATAGTCTTTTAGAAGACAACATGAATAAATAATCACACTACAACATATTTCGCTAACAAAATCACCATTCATGATTTTGTGGTATAAATATTATTAACATATATTAGAATATAAGGCTACTACAGTTTTTATTATTCATATCTTTTTTATCTGCTTAAATCTCTTTACCTATATGAAAATAATGATAATCATTACATGTAGCTAGCTATTCTTTCAAACAAAAAGGCCCCCTGGTTGTTACATTTGAAAATAAATTGTAAAGGGCCAGAAAGAGAATGAACATTTCTCATGTTATGGTATGTTTTGACATGATATTTTAAATGTTTTAATTTCATGAGACAGGCTAATTAGCAGTGAATTAACATTTATATAAATATTTCATAAAATCTCATTTCAGGAAGGAATACCATTTTTCCAAGATATTTTATTACACTGACATACTGTGATATATTTTGAATGTTCAAATGTACAGCAGTTTTGGAAGATGATTATTACATAAAATAATAATCATCAGAATTGATGCATGAAATGAATAGGGACAAAGATTCGATGGTAGATTTTGTTGGTAAGGTCTGCCTCAGACCATGCAGGCAGGTGCAGACACCTCCCTACCTTTTGGCTGTTTCCACCCAGTATCTGTGTTACCTAGGTAACCAGCACAGCTGGAAGCTGTCTTCTCCCCCTCCAGCTACAGCAAGTCCTGGGCCTCCTCTGGTGACACCTCCCATCTGACCATAGGAGGATCCCAGGCCCTGAAGTCACATCCAGATCCAGTGTGGTCACCACACCTTTGCCCAACCTGGCCAAACCTCTTCCTGTCCCTAGACTGGATAAGTCCTGGATTGGGTGTGGTTCTCCTCTTTGGGCCATGCCTCTTCACCAGGCAAGGTGCTAAAAAAACTTCTTTTCCTGCCTGAATACCTTGTGGTGTTCTCTTCATCGGTTACCTAATGAAACCTACCTACCTAATACACCTTACAATATTACTCTTCCTGGAATGAATTTAATTTTTTTTTGTATTGCTACAAATTACAAATAACCAAAAGATATTCAACAGGAAATTTCAACTTAAAAATATTGCTGCAACATTTTAGAGTTGATGAATTTTCTTATCAGATGATGTAACATGATGTTTTATGGTAGTCATCTTAAATATTGTTAATACAAATACCAAGCTCTGAGTGAAATTAGAAAGATTTGAGGCCAGATGCTGGTGGTTCAGCATGTCTGTAACTCCAGTTACTCAGGAAGTTGAGATCTGAGGATCACAGTTTCAAGCCAGGTCAGACAATAAAGACCATGACACTTTTATCTACAATTAACTATCAAAAACAAACAAACAAAAAGTACCACCACCAAAAACAAAACCTTTGTGAAGTGGAAGTGAAAATTCAAGTGGTAAATTACTAGTCTTGAGCAGTGAAGTTCAGAAACAATGCCCATGCCCTGACTTCAAGCACTGCACAGGCACTTAAAACACAAAGATTTCCATGAACTTTGGCAAAAATAGTTATAAATCTCGTTCTCATCAGCCTAGAGATGATAAAGTCACAACTTTTGCTTGATGGCCATTATCTTGTCATGAGTTGTACAGCCTTTTCCATTTTCAGTAGTATGTAGTCAGCATTTATATACACAATTTATTATTCATAATTTATGTTAAACTTACCTTTTATTGTTCATTCAAATTCAATACCTCTGTTCCTCAGTCAGTACACAGAAAATGTCTTTTGGCAGGTGCATACGCTGTAGAATAGCTATCTTACTCATGCATACATTTTCAGTGTCTATTTGTTCACTAAATGATACACAAAACTTTTGTTCTAGTAGTGTTATTCATGGTGAAGGAAGGGAAATGCAGAAACAGAACAGGTTTCTGTGTTGTAGCTCAGAGGCATTAGTTACAGCGAATGAATGAAGAATGCAAGTCATAAAAATTCTGATGTTTTTCTCTTGTAAATGCACCAGATGTTGTGTCATATAGTATGGGAAGTTTAAAATGAATCAATTCATTCTCTCTTTCAATTATCCAATGTCACAAAGGTTTGTTGATAAGTGCAAGTTACCAAATATCTTCCTGAATGCCAACTTAATACCTTCATTTATATATGTACATGGAGAAATAAATACATCTGCTGGAGAGTTTATTTAGAATATTATTGAAGTAGACAAAGTATTGATCAACTTAGGAAGATATCAAAAGAACATAATCTCTAAAACTCATTGCAATGTGGCACACTGCAATCAATTTTACTACTAATGCCATGAAAATTACATAGTTTATGTGACATTTAAATAGCAGTACTAATTTGTATGACAAATGACTATGCAGTATTATATCCTACAGCTACTAGTATTGATTTCAGATTAACTAGAAAAATAGTTAAAAATAATTAGAAAACAGTTTAGCTTATCATTTAAGAAAATTTTAGTCTACTTTACAGAGGGCATATAAAAGTACTTAAATGAAGGTTTTTAAATGAAGTTTTAAAAATAATAATTTATTTCCTATATGATTATTCCCTTTCTTTAGATTTTCTTATACTGCTTTACCATGAATTATGTCTGTATTTACCCTTCCTTGTGGATCAATATATTACATCTTTTCCTTCTTTCTTTCCTTTTTTCTTTCTTCCTTTCTCTCTCTCTCTCTCTCTCTCTTTCTCTCTTTCCTTCTCTTTCTTTCTGGTATCATATATCTGTCTGTTTATTTACAAATACTCACTGATTCTGTTCTCTTGCAGGTCACTCTGCATAAGGTATGGAGAGACATAATTTCAGCTAACTCATAAATTTTCCTAAGCAAACAAATACTAAAAAGTTAACAACGTTTAGTAAATCTAAAACATTGCAGAATGAATATATACTATCAGATCAAGATATGGGTAACTGATAATAAATGCAAAGGTTACTTAGCACTGACAAATTCTGAAATAATAGACACTTCCTTCATCTACTTTAACATAATTCCAGATATATGTACCATATATACTTCAAATTGACCCCTGTTCATATAATCAGTTTAGTGAACATTAAAAAAAATAGTCCTTGTGTTAAAACAATTATACTTTTCTGGTACTCATTTGGTTACAAATGTTCTGGCAAGCATAAATATTTGCAGACTACACATGTGAATGCTAGAATCTAATATTATTAGACAGATTAATAATGTTTCCTTTAATTGTTTTAGTTGTTTACAGATAAAATGTCACTATGGTATTTATTTGCTGCTATAAATACATTACAGCAATGTGTCTTCACTTGCCAAAATTCTAACGATTCTCTTCATTAATGGCTACATTTTATGATTAAAATATCAAACACTACATATGCTGTGTTCTCTCACCAGGAACAGGGCTAACACTTTGACTGGTTGGAAGTTTTAGCTACAGATGTTGTTCTGGTCACTAAAGACTGTTGAAAAACTCTTGAAAAAAAAGTGATTCATCTTGTTTGTGCAAATTTTCAGCTAATATTTGTCTTTAATAGGCCTTAGTAAAATATAAGAAAACATTTAATTTGGCTTAACCTTGAAAGTATTCCTAAATTATACAATGTCAAGTGCACATTTTGAAATTAAGAATTCTCTGTGAAACATGTCTGTCATAGAATATAGATTATTTCATTTATTTTGATGGGCAATTATAGTTGTCTGAAAAGTATATTATTATTTACCTTTGATGAGAAACTATAATTTTATAAAATCTATGTCTATCTCTTCAGTTTATTTTTTTATTTTGAAACCAATCAGACATTACTGCATGGATAATGGAAGATGCCAAAACTGTGAGGACATGCTTACTGGGAAATAATCTACCTATTTCACCAAAATGCACTAAAGATAATGAGAGAAAAATAGATAGGATAATATGCCTGATTTACCTCTTACAAATATATCTGCATCATTTAGGTTGTTTAGTCAGAGGTAGTAGAAAAGAGAAATAAGACTACGTTAAGATGACTTATTTCTTAGGGTCTTAGTCTTCCTTGAGTATCTAGAAAAGAGAAATTATAGAAGACCAGGCACAGTGCTTCAAGACATATCCCAGCAGAGTGCAAGACAAAAGAGGATGATTACAAGTTTGAAGCCAGCTGGGATTATATAGCCAGATTTCAAAAACAAAGAGACTAATAATCTCTGTTTATTTAGTCTTTTGAGGAACATCAATAGTGCTTTCTAATTAATGAACAATACCTGGAATTCCCACCAACAGTGAAGGAGCATTCACTTCTGGCCACATCCCCTCCAACATCTGTTGGTATTAGTTTTCCTTATTATGGCCATTCTAACTGAGGAGGAGTCTCAATGCTGTTTTGACTTGAATTTATTTTATGCCCATAGATGTTGAACATTTCTTAATGTGTTTATTAGCCATTCTTATTTCTTCTTTGGAGAATACTTCAGAGAATTATCTCTTTAACTCTTTAATGTAGTCATTATCTTACTTATATAACTGTACATGTCTGTACATCACTTTTACAGTAAAAGTTAACTTTAAAAAAGAAGAAATTAATAACCTAAGGGAAAATCGTTCTAGATTGAAATTTTTCTGTATTGTTGCTAATTTATGGTAGTTTGAATTACCAATTTTATGTTTTTATCATGATGTAAAACCTATATATATGTATATATATGGCAAAGATTCATAATTGAAAAATATTCACTCTAATAATATTCTAGTCAAGCAGTGTTTTGAAGAGAAGACTTTGGTCAACCTACAATCCATCAAGAAACTATTGCCCTTTAATTAGGCGGGTAAATGAGCAATAACCCATGGAAAACTCTGCTTCCAGAAACTGACATTTAGCAGGTATGGGTATCACTGCATTGTCTGTTTAGGAGATGGTCAGTTCAGCTGGGATGTATCAGGTCATGACCCCATCCTAAATTTAGAACCATCCCCTATATTGACAGATCATTTTCCATTCTTGATATTTCTCTCAATTGTATGAAGTCTTTCTCCTAAACTTATTTGGCTTATTTAAAAACATCAGTATTACCATTTTCTAGCAGCATCCACAGAATTAGATGAGATTTTTTTCTCTAGTCCCACTTAAGAAGATGCATCATATATTTCAGTTACAATATCCTCAGTGTCCTATAGAACCACTGCCATTGTCATCAAAAGTTACCATGAAATAATCCTTCTAATTGGTCATCATAATATTAGGCATACTTACTTTGTCCACACTATTAGATCAATGGACAGAATAGTCTCTTAATAATTTTTCAGTGATATATATAAAATAAAATAGAATTTGTGCATGTTCCTAAAATTCTTGTGTTTTGTTTTTTTGGGGGGGTGCTGGGGGAAGGTTGTGGGCTTGAACTCTGGGCTTGGGCACGGTCCCTCAGCTCTGCAGCTCAAGGCAAGCGCTCTACCGCTTGAGCCACAGTGCCACTTCTGGTTTTCTGGTGGTTTATTGGAGATAAGAGTCTCACAGACTTTCCTGCCGGGGCTGGCTTCAAACTGTTATCCTCAGATCTCAGCCTCTTGAGTAGCTAGGATTACAGGCGTGAGCCACCAGCGCCTGGCTTCCTAAAATTCTTAATACTACTTTTATGATAGACAAGTATGTGAATTTCGTACAAAACAATAATTCTACCACTTTTAACAAGAGAAAATAAATGTGATAAAGCTAATATAAGGTAAACTAAAATAAGAATGATAAAGCTAAATGTAATAGTATTAAGATAATAAGAAAATGGATGTGAAAGAGCAAAAACATTTTAAAAGGGAAGGAAAAAATGACAGAGGAAAGGAGACACCAAGAATCCATTTAACAAATAAGAACCACAACTAACATTAGATGAAAGAAAAGTGAGGAAAAAAAAAAGGAAAATAAAAATAATAACATATTGCAGAAGGTTCTTTCTGAGTCCCTCTTCAATTAAGATTATTTCTGATAGCAGAGAACTCCAATTGACTGCAGCAGAGATTTGTTATAATTCCTGTCAGCTGTGGCAAAACGTGTTGTTGACTTGCCTAGGCAAGCAGTGATCAGCTTTCACACCGAAGCAATTAAGTATGTATTTCCTGTACCAAAGTTTATGTGCATATAACAAGCTTCTGATGTTGACATCTAGAGCTGCCACCACTCCAAGCAAGTTTTGCCGTGTGTAGGACAAGCAGGCACTCACTCCACAGACCCTCAAGCTGTACAGACAATGCTCCACATGTCCAAACTGCAATGTCTCCCCGCATGAAGCAAACCAGTGAATAAACTCATTGCTCATTCGATGCTGGAACCATCAAAACTGTATGTTGTGCTGGCTTTGATTTTGATGTTCATGAATTCAAGCTTCGCTGTAAACTCTCTCAATACCAGCTTATCTTCCTTAAGCCATATTCCTTGTTTATTTTTCTTCTTAGAGTTGTGTTCCTCCCCTCCCTTGACCTCCAGAACTGTCTGTCTTGGCCATCTCTCATGAATTCACTGCTCTATGATGTTTCAGTTTGTTCCAAATCTTGTAGAAGAGTAATAAATGCAAATGGAACACTGAAAATAAAATTGAAAAAAAACAACAACAAACTTTTGAGGACCTAAAAACTTTGATGACTGGTGGCATTGCTATCATTTGTTAATAAGTGAGATTAGCATATTGTTGATTTTTCACATAAAGCCTATGATTCTGAGAGGAGCACCATAATAGCACCATAAACCTTAGATTTCACAATTTGGCCATGTGCTTTGTATTGCTGCCAAGATTAAGGATCCATTCCTCAACATCAGCCTAAACGACAGCTGTGTTATCACAATCTTGAGAACATAACTTGACAGAGAAAAATGGCATTTAAACCTTTCTCTAAAGGACTTAAAAGATAATGATAATGACCATAACACTGGTGAATTTGAAAGCTTGTGTCCTGACAAGTACTGGTCATATAGAGACATAAAATGTTGTGGTCCTTTCTTTCCCCTCCTCCTTTGGTTTATTCCCTTTTGTCATTGTTTTTCATTTCTGTACCCTTTGTCTTGTATATAAGGTTATCTGATCTAGGGAAGAAAAGGGGAAGCAAAGAAATGGCGTGACAAAGGATGAATCAATTCAGCAGTTATACACTCGACACTATGTTGGAATTGAACTATGCAACTTGTGGGAGAGAGGGGTGGAGAGGAAAAAAATAACTGGGAGAAAACAAAGGAAGAGGTGACACTGCTCTAAAACAAATATACTCATTACCTGACTTATGTAACTGTGTAATCCCTCTGCATATCACCTTTACAAGGAAAATAACTTTTTTAAAATGTTATAATCACTTAATGATTATTAAGATGACAAACTTCGAGATAAAGATTCCTTGAACTCTTTCATAACCAAATTATCATCAAGAGGTTGATATGTTTAACTAAGTGGGTGACCCTAGTTCATAACTACAAACATAGCTACTCATTTATCTGAAACATAACTATCCCAGTTCCAAGCCAGCGCTATTAGAAAAAAATCTGTGAGACTCCATGTCCAAACACCTGGGCTGGAGGTTTGGCTCAAATGGTAGAATAGGGGCCATTTGAGGTAAGCAAGCAAGCAAATCAAGATCAAGATCACTGATTTCAATTCCTGGAAAACAAAGAGAGAGATAGAGACAGAGACAGAGACAGGCATGGACAGACAGAGAGAATAAGCTACAGGGCATGTTGTCATGTATTAATAAGTACGATACTCATTTACTTATTATAGAAACTTTCTTATTCTAGTTTCTAGTGTAAGTTATTAATATTCACACTACCTAAAAGTCTTAGATTATTAAAATTACTTCTTTCCTCATCATTATATGCTTCCTGGTTTGCGTGAATAAAGTTACAATATGCCTAAGATTTAGCTGGAGAAAACCATCAAACTCGGATCTGTAAAGATTTTCCTAGGGGAGCTGTCGACTTTCCCTTGATGCAATTTTCTTTTACTAATTAATTGATATCCTGTGTAATTTGGATCAATTCCCAAGTAACATTTTAAAAAGGAACATCATAAAAAGTTAGACATTCAGAAATCTAGACTGTAACTATACAAAACAAATTTTAAATTACTTTCTACTTTCCGGAAGCCTCTTAATTTATTTTTACCAACAGGCTAACCCTGTAGCAAGAGTACCAACAAATCCACCAAAATATATATTATTCCTTTCACAAAAGTCTCATTAAGTCAGGGAATGGTTCTGAATAAACCACTCAGGTTATAATATGGATTTATCAAGAAGAAATATGTGTTGTTTAAGGACAGAATATTGTAATGAGACCCTTCAGATGCTCAGGATTGTTTATCTTATTTAAAAGAACTAAAGAGTGTAAATATTTACAAATGGAGATACATTGGTTAATAATGTTGTATGTCTCTGTGGACTATTCACATTGGAAATAAAGTCAGTTCTCATGCTGAGTTTAGGCAGTCAGCCTTGGCTTTAAATTTTCACTTAGTACTTCCTGCATTTCTATGTTCATGTGTGCAATATCCACAACCTTAAATTCTCTGTAACTGCAATCATGTCAAATCACTTTTAAAAATTGACCCTCTGTGTAAAAGAACAGGAAAATTGGACACTTGAGGAGATTGAAACAATTTATAAGAATTTCATACATATGATCATACCACTTCAAAATAAGTGTAGAAATAGTGAGTACTTCTCCAGAAGTTTATGTGCTAGCTTTGAGTTTATGCCATAAAATAATAGCAAAGGTTGATATACTTGGAATCTTATCACTTGTACAGTTTAATGTCTTTATTAACTAATCTTAATATTAGGTTCCTCTTATTGACATGATCCTATAATTTCAGAATACATTTTTTCTCTGGGAAGCTGTAATATAGTTAAATTGTTTCAGAGACTACCTGCAACAGCTACTAAAAATAAATATTTTCATTAGGCTCAATGAGTTTGTAAGACTTTTTCCTAAGTCTTGACCCCCAAATCATTGCTCCTTTAAAGACCTCCTATTGAAAGAATCCTTTGTTAAATGGTTCAAAATCAGCATCATACCAGACCCATACCAGTCTTTTTCTTAGAAATTTCTTAACGTCTGTCAAGAATTAGCCCAGGGAAATGTTTCATGGCTGTAATTATAACTATTAAAAGGGCAGAGAACAAAGAATGGAGACTACATCTGCAAAAATAACTGGAAAAATAGTAGTCTTTGATGTATGGCTTAAGGGGTAGAGCACCACCAGAATAAGCAAGCAATCAAGCATGATTCTCTGTGTTCAAGACTTGACCACAACCACTACCACCACCACCACCACCAACAAGAACACAGCACCAACAAAGTCCCAAATCCATCTCCACAACTGGTGTAAGCATTATATTTCACACTGATTATAATCAAGATTATTCTGCATTTGGCTGACAGTGTTTGATATCTGGAACCCTTCATTTGGAGAAAAGAAAAGACATTGCTATCATAGCATTATTTGAACAAGTATGAGGCAAAAATACATGCATTGAGAAAATAAAGTTTCTTTGTATAGTGGAAAAGTTTACTTGATCAAAACCTGTACATATACTAAAGGAGAAATGCCATTTCAAAGTCAGGCATTCAGAAAATATTGTGTACACATACAAATTCCATACCTTTGCACATACAAATTCATTTATTTTTATATTCAAAATATTTTCATAAGGTTGAAAATACCTAGCTAAAGGAGGTAGAAGTGGAAGGGAAGACTAGATTAAAGTACCTAGGCAAATTGTTGCATTATGTGAATTCATTTCCATCTGTCTTTAAGAGGAAAACATGATGAAGCATTGTATGGTTGCATTAATAAAATAGTTTGAAAGCATGCATATATTTTTGTTTCACTTTTATATATTCACAATAAAATCTGCTAGAATAAATATTCCATTCAAATCAAATGAAATATCATTTACAGTGGTTTCTTTTGCATTATAACTTAAGAAATCGAGACTTGAAAAGACAAATATACCATTTACAAAGCTCTTTAGAAAAATTTGAAATGAAGTACCATATATCTCAAAGAACTTTCAGTAAAAATGTGTAAGTAAACTCAGTGCCTAAATTGCAGAAGGCAGATATTTCATTTGGCCTTTGGGCTTCCAGCCTACTAAAGATTAAAAGAATTTTTGAAAAAAATAAACTTTATTATAAAAGCATATAAAATTAATAAAATTCAGAAAAAAGTGTCATGATATATGTACATTTTAGAATGTTTCCATGCATATTGCAGCATAGAAAATAAAAATATCAAGTAAAGATTTCCCATCAGTATGAAAAAAGTGAATATTATTTTTTCCTATTTTGCAAATTAACTTGATTTCTTCCACCCTTATGTAAAACTAGAGATTCTTCCAGTGAGAATCTTTACCTGATTTATTATGTGCTTCCTTATGTGTCCCCAGCAAGGTGAAAGACCAGGAAAAACAGATGGAAAACAGCAGGTGCTCTGTTCGTGATGTGAGAAACTCATTCGCAATGATGACACTATTACTGTGCAAGATGAAAACAATGAAATGTAATTTAAGGTGAATGAGAAATAGAAATGCAATAAATCAAAGTAAATGAATAGTTGTAGAATCTGAAGGATAAATGCAGTGATAGCATATTTCATACACACCTACTGTCTTAAAAGTAAAACGGGATCTTCCCCTCCTCAATAATAATTACATGTGTTGCTTCATTCATAGGCATTTATCTATTATTGTCTTTAAAATGCAAGCTTATATATAAAGGACTCCACTTGAAAGGAAATAACAACCTTTAAAAGTTTATGGATGATGACTTTGAAAGAGCTACGGATTCATGCTATGGTTAACCCCCAAAATAGTATTGAAACTCCAATACACACAAAAAATAATAATTCCGTTTTTCTGGTCTTTTCACCAAGGGTTTCCAATTTTCACTATGTTACACATGGAAATATAAATAATATTTATGTCTTTTCAATCTCAGACTATATGACCACCTCTGAGGGCCATCCCATCTTATCTTTCCTTAGAGGAAATGAAGAGAACATTTTCTCCTGTCTTCATATCGTGCTTCTCAAAGTGTCATGACTCCAAATGCAGATATGCATTTTCTTTCATCTTGCTTATACCATGTGTGTTTGTCGTCCTTTAAATGTAGTTGTCATATCTTCTGCAGACCAAATCTCTTCTAATGCAGAACACACAGAATTACATTGAGCTGTAAAATTAGGGTATATCCTTTGATAAGTATGCCGTCCTTGATAAGTACGTAATTTTATTCTCCATTAAATTGACCATTTCACTTCAAGTTTTTTTATGTACAGTACTATATAGACGTTCATTCTTCACATTCACAATTAAGATTTTAATAGTTTTTTTAATATAGTAAAGATGATGTACAGTGGGGTTACAGTTAAATAACTAAGGTAATGGGTACATTTCTTTTTGAGCAGTGTAAACCCCTCCCTCATTTTTTCTCCCCTTTTACTCCCCTCCCTGCCACAAGTTGTAAATTTATTTCCAACATAGTGTCTAGTGAGTATGGCTATTCTACTGGTTTTCCCTTTGCCCCACCATTTCTGTGATTCCCATTCCCTTCACCAATCAGATAATCTTATACAGAAAACAAAGAGTACAGGGCTTTAATCTTAACCTGATATGGCAAATTTCTCTATTATATCATACACATCTATGTAAACAGAGTAGCCATGTTGAATGAAATCAAATCTGACCATAGGAAGGAGGAATGTTCCTGGAAAAGACTATTAAAATAGAAATCTTGCTTCCAACAGAGATCTTGCAAAATGTCTAAAATACAAATGGAGAAGGATTTGACATAGCTTGGTTATGAAATTTTATTTCTTTTGTGGGATCGGCAGGAAATTAGACAGAACATCTGTGCAGATATAATCAAAATAGTTCAATAGAAAACACTTGTTCAGTGGTAGAGCACTAGCCTTGAGCACAGAGAGGCTCCGGGACAGTGCCCAGGCTCTGGGTTCAAGTACAAGGACTGGCCAAAAAAAGAGAAAAAAAGAAAAAAAAGAAAATGTTCTTAATTATAGTTAGAGCACAGAAGAACATTTATATAGTAAGTTAATGTATTTCTTACCATATCTTCCTGGATACTAAAGGTGTAGTTTCTGAACTCAAAGTAGTTATTTTTTACTTAAAAATTACTCTATTGTTATTATAAAGGCCTTGTACAAAGGGATTACAATTACATGAGTCAGGTAAAGAGTACATTTCCTTTTGTGCAATGTCTTCTGTTCCCCTCATTTTTACTCAGTCCCTCCCTCTCATATCCAAATGACCTTATATAGCTCACTTTCATGAGTGTCCAGTGAGCTCCATGACTGCACTTTTTCACCCCTTTTTCCTTCAGTTTTGTACCCTCCCCCAACTCTCCTGAAGATATATATATATATGTTATATATAAATATACCATATGTAAGTTAAAAACACAGAATCATAATAAACTAAAAAAAAAAACACTTGTTCAAGCCAGAATTAACCATAATGTGAAGATATTTTCCTAATAAAACTTGGCTATGAACCAAAGTCCTGGCAAAGATGTCAGTGAAGAAACTCTTCTTTCATTCCTCCCCCCCCCACCAGCTTGGTTGAAGTATATAATGATAAGTTATCAACATATAATAATCATAACTACCTGAAGAAATTTCAATCCATTAAATTATAGAAGCTGTGCAATTAGCCAAATTTGTGAGACCACTAAATTAGATGTTAAACAATTATTTCTCTGCTTATAGAGAGATGACATGTGTTAGGTTTTTCATTTATGAGAAATGATTACAGATCATATTTAAAACATATTTTCTGTGTATTTCACTGTTATTTTATCTATATATTATATGATCTATTTTAGCAACACTATGTTGTAACCAGCCATGAGATAAAATATAAAAATGAATATTACAAAAAAACACAAACATGCCAGACACTGGTGGCTCACGCCTGTAATACTAGCTATCAGGGAGGCTGAGATCTGAGGATGCAGTTCAAAGCCAGCCTGGGCAGGAGAGACCATGAGATTCTTACCTCCAATAAATCACCAGAAAACTGGAAGTCGTGCTGTGACTCAAGTGGTAGAGTGCTAACCTCGAGCTGAATTGCTGAGGGACAGCACCCAGGCCCCAGGCCCCGAGTTCAAGCCCTACAACTGACAAAAAAAAAAGAAAGAAAAAAGAAAAATACAAACAAATAGAATACTTACCAAGTTCTTTTCATAAGTTAACCTCCTTGAATATGTGTATGTATTTTAACATAGATAAAATACAAATTGTAGTTACTTTTAAAGGATATCTTAGTGAAAACTGATCTAACATTACCTTGTAGTAATTTTGTAGCAATGAATTGGACTAGTAGAAATATTTCACTTTTAGATAGAATAATAAATTATAGCCAATGCAATAAGTAATTGTTAAGACACATTATCAATTTAATACTTCTATATCAAATGATTTTCCTATCTAATTCAGATGATAAATTTGTAATTTAAAATTTTTAAATGCTACATTCATATATTCTTAATTCATATGATTATGAAAAATTAAAAAGTAGGTAAAAAACTCTTATAATATGAGGCCTAAAAAGAGACTGAGTATAATATTGTAGGCATTAAAATGAAGTACAATTTCTCTTGAACAAAGAGCTTATTGTTTTAATCTTACCTAAGAAATTTAAGCAGTGTTATTGAAGGTGGCAACTACTTAAACACGTCCTTACTGAATCAATGTAGTTTGACATTGATCATGCAATGCCAGCTAATATAAGCAAAAAAGAAAATCTCTTTCATGGCATTCAACCACTTTTTAAAGATGTGAAATATTCAAATAGAGTTTATTGATATAAATGTTAAAAGGCCATAGCAAATTTTTACTTGAAACTCATATGTACAAGCAAATTTCTTATCTCCTTATTGTAATCCTACCTGAATAGAAAAGAACAAAAAAAAAGAGAGAACAAACCCAATCTTAAGATTATCATGCTCTCAAATAAATGTGTTCATTATTAGAATTAGTTGTTTCTCTAACATGTTTTGATCACATTTTGGTGTTATTCTTTGCTTGTTAAAAGTAGGAAAGTTAATTGAAACCCACACTAATGAGCAGCCTGACACTTACATTTCAAAACGTTTCTTTGTATTTTTTTCTTAGATTTATCTAAAATAGGCCTGGTGAGGCACTGAGACATTTACTCTAGCCTACCAGGCACAGCAAGCTTGTAGACCTCTTGTATTTCAAAAGACTCACTATAGGAAAATACAAAAGTATAATAAGCTCTGACAAGTTCTCACAATCCAATTAAAAGAATAACTTCTATATAGTTCCATAAATCACAAAAACTTTAACAGAAGAAAATTTGACAACTTATATAATACCTGCCTATTATAAAAATGAGTGATGTACAATGTTTACCTTTTACTTTTTAAAAATCATCCATTTGGTTTTAAACAGATGAAGCAGAGACAAATCTTGACTTGAGGTCATATTTTAAAATTTCAAGAAATGATGGTTAGGTAGAAATGTAGGTCTCAAATCAAATGGTTGTATACAGTTAGAGGCTTAAATTAAAGTGATTTATTTTGGACAAATTGAGTAAATTTTTGAGGAAATAATATTGAGTAAATAATTTTGGTGCTGTCTGTGTTGTATTAGAGGACAGATTGCATCAGACCTTTATAGCCTGCCATTCTTTTCAACTGTTCAAATTCTTCTGAAGTTGCTCATAATCAGTTTTCCTCAATATAGATGGGTAGTTAGTGATTTTATTGTTTTATCCGTAACAACCCCTAAACATGTGTTTATTGAATCATCTAAGAGGAAAAACAATGAGTGGTTTACTCAATTGCTGCCACTTTCTCTTACAGAAATAGACCTTCTGATACTTCCTAAATGCTATATAGAAATTCTGCAATTCTTATATGTATTAAATTCTGTATATAGCTTAAATTTCATTAACAGATGATCTTTACCCTATTTTTCTTCTGGTCAAAAGACTTGGATGTATAAAAATAAATCCCAAGAGGATTTCAATTCAGCCTCATACATCCTTTCTTCCAAAATACCAAGCTATAATACAGTTGTTTTAAATGAACTATGTGACTTTTTTGTTGTTATTTTTTTCCTTTGTATGTTTTTCCCGCTATGGTATATGCCCTGCTATCACACTACTTGACTTTGGCACTCTGCATCATGTATATACGTTTGTCTAATTTGGGGAGGGGAATAACAAAATGCTGAAACAAGAACACAGGATGACCCATTGCAACAATGATGCCCACAAGACAGTATATTGGGATTCAACTTTACAACTTTGAGGGGGTGGTGAGGGAGGTGGGAGAGGGAAGGGAGAGTGGGAGAACAACAAAGGAAGGGGTGATAATGCTCAACAAGAAATGTAACCATTCCCTTACTCATGTAACTTTAACCCCTCTGTACGGCATCTTCACAATAAATAAAATTTAAAAAAGGAAAAGGAGATATAAGGCAAAGCAAATTTTAAAGTATGTAGCTAGCATACTAAGGTTCTCTATCTGCTAATTTATAAATCAAATTTATGTCTATAGAGAGCAGAGAACCTATTTAGTATCTTCATTGCAACAAGTATAATATGGAAAGGTTGTCACCCCATAAATTTTAAATTGAATGCCTCTGAAGCAGTGATAGCTAAGTAAAGATTTCAGTAAATTTTTGGATAAAAATAAATTATGAATTGCCAACATCCCAATATTTGTAAATTGTTCATGTGTATAATCAAAGGTGATAAAGAAAATGAAAATAGAATTTTGTGTAGTAGTAAACTGTTCTAACGTGACACAATAAAACTTTTCTTTAGAAAATATTACTATAAGTTGTAATCCTAGCTACTCAGGAGCTTGATATCTGAGGATGATGGTTCAAAGTCCATGAGACTCTTATCTCCAATTAGTCACCAGAAAACTGGAAGTGGCGCTGTGGCTCAAGTGGAAGAGCGCCAGCCTTGAGCTGAAGAGCTGAGGGACAGTGCCCAGAGTTCAAGACCCATGACCAAAAAAAAAAAAGATACTATTATTATAAAATGTGTAAAATTGTATTCATAAGCTAGGAAAAGAGAGGCCTATGTTTCTTTGTTCAGACTCAGGAAAATATAGCACTCTACTAAGTATGCAGCAAATGCTGATAAAAATCCCTTCTGACTTTTTCTCTTGCATGTTGTATTAAAACACCCAATTAACCAGGTATCGTTATGACAAAGGTGGCATACAATATTCTTTTTCTGGCAGTCTTTCTATCCCTGTGTCCTCTGCCAAGCTTTCCTTTCATCCATTATGCAGAGAATAAAAAAAATGTGGCATGAGTGATAACATGAACTTTTGTCACAGTTTCTCTTTATTCTTTAATATATAGTACCTTAGCATGTTTTTTTTTTTGCTTGTAAGAAAGAAGAAAAGTAAACCAGGAAGGAGATGGATATGCATTTATACAAGCTCTTGAGTATATACATTCCTTTTCAGAATATGGGGCAACGTTCAAAACCAGTAAGTACTGATTCCATATTTAAAAAGCATTGCTAAAACTTCCTTGCTATCTCTATGCTCAGTAACAATAACAAGATAGAAAAGCCTGGAGTTATTATACCAACTGGAATTCTTTCAAATTTTTGATCATTTGAAAGCTTATTTTATTTATTTATTTAGCTTTTCTGAAGTAGCTTGATAGAGAAATAAAAGAAAAACATTTTTTTCTGATATAAGTATACTGTTGTAGGACCTCTTTACTCAGTAATGATGCAAACAATTTGAGAAGTATCTTAAATCATATAGATAGGACTTTCAATGCACAGAAGATGTCAATTGTGAGATTTTTTTATCCTTAATTATTTAAGGATAAATTTAATAAGTATTTATATGCCTGTATGCAATATGATATTGCATGTTTGTGAGTTAGTTTATATACTGTTGTATGATGTTATATGTTGTATCCCTGCTGTGACAAAACACCTGGGCAAAACAACTTGTGAGAAGAAACATTTATTTTTAATAAATGTTTATTATCTTGAAATAATTGAACAAAGGGTTGCTATTCAACTAAACAATTTATGAATTATAATGCATCTTGATCAATGTCAGCCCCATCCCTTCGAATCTAACCTCTTCCTTCAGTTTTTTTTAACTTTATTGGATCTACATTAAGTTCTGAGTGGTAATGTGAACAAGTGTATTAACCAAATGTGGTAGATTGGGGGAAAATTCAAGTGGTGTAGTTCCTTAGACACATTAATTCTCAGTCCAACAAAATAAACACAAGGAAATAGGTATTCTAATAATAGGATAGGGTTCAAGAATAAGCAGGGGTTGACAAAGGAAACATTTGTCCTGGTTCATAGTTTCAGAAAGGATTTAGTTTTTGTTTGCTTGGCCTCATGCACTTAGAATGTCATGGCAAAAGGTGTAGGAGGCAGAGGTAAGAAGGAGCCATGGGGAAAGGACGTGCCACTGAATTACTTCCTCTGAGCAAGTCCCACCTCCCACGCTTAACTTCCTCTTAAAGCCATTATATTATGAATCAGTTGAATTCATCTATTGACTGTTAGAAAACTCGGATCCAGGGAAGGTGGCTCAGGGATAGAGTGCTTGCCTTGCATGCATGAGCCTCTGGGTTCAATTCCTCAGCACCACATAAGCAGAAAAGCTGGAAGTCGTTCTGTGACACTAATCTTGACTCGAATAACTGAGGGACAGTGTCCAGGCCCAGAATTCAGGCCCCACGACTAGCAAACCTCGGATCCAATTGATTCTCCAAAGTGCATCAACTGGAGAAAGCAAGCCTGGAATACAAGAGTCTATGGCGGACATTTCATGTTAAAAATGAGTAGGGATACAGGTGGACCCATGGCAACAATGAGATGTACAAGTCCTTATGTCGAAAAATGAACTTTACAACTTTGGTGGGGGGGGGCAGGGAAGATTGGGTAAGGAGGTTGGTGGGGGGAGGATGGGAAGGTATGGGAAGGGGAAACAAAGGAGGAGGCTACAATGCTTGATAAGAAATGTACTCATTATCTTGCCCATGTAATTGTAACCCCTCTGTACAGTATTTTCACAATAAAAAATAAATAAAAGAAAAAGAAAACAACCAACACACAAAAAATAAAAAAAAATAAAAACTGAGCCTTCTGCTTTTGGTTCACAATAGGTCATGTCCATATCATATTGAAAAACACATTTTATCCATCTCTAAGGGTCCTCATAGTTTTACTATTTTTACTTTCCCTCTAAAGTCTAACTTCAAGTACTCTCTGGAACTTGACGGGAGATTCTCGGGTATGAATAGTTGTAAAAAACAAAAAAGAGTTACATATTTCCAACACAGAATAAACATTTCCATTCCAAATGGTTAGTGCAAAAATGAGAACTGGGACCAAATTAAGACCAAATAGACACAGAGAGAATATTAAATCACATAGCTCCATATTTGATATCCAGGGCATGTGGTGGCTGATATAAGCTCCAATGGTTTGGGGTCACCCACTTTTATGGATTTCCAGGTGTACTTCTCTATCTGCTTAGGACATTCTTCAGCAGAATTTTATATCTACACTATCTTGTGGCCTGCACTGTAGTTTAGGCTGTAACCTGATAGTTCCACACATCATCTTTTCTTGGCAGCATCAGAAAGACTGACTCTGTTGCATAGTACCTTGCTGGCCAGCCATTCTGAAACCTGCATTGAAAGCATTATGGCCCTTTAACTCTTGCTTTCTTCATGTCCTCACATGTTTCCCTCCTGCTGAAATAGTATCCTGGAGGATGAGAACGTTGAAGAAACTATTTTCTTGGGTCTGTTTGGGAAGAATACCATGAAATTTCTTTCCTCTTAAGGGAAAGTCTTTCAGATGTGTGGATCCTTTTATAAACTTGAGCCTGAGTGGAATCAGGCCAATTCCTGTGATGCCTATTTTTCTAGGGCAAAAAGTCTGAATTTTCTGGTGGCTCCAATCTCTTTAACATTTTTCTGTGGTTTTTCAGCATGCTCTAGAGTAATATTTTTATTAAGGAGACTTATCTAAAACTTTCTTTATTGTTTTCTCTTGGCAAAGTCCACATATTAGCAGACTGATACTTTGAATAATAGAAAATAAATTGATATAGAAGAATCTATTTTGAATGGAATTTTGCAATGGCAGATGATAGAATGATATGTCTGTCTTTTACAATCCAAGAAACTTAGTCTTAGATGTTTTCAGGTTAAGAAAGTTTAACTTGCCAGGCGTTGACTGTTTGCGCCTGTAATCCTAGCTACTCAGGAGGCTGAGATCTGAGGATCACAGTTCAAAGCTAGCCCGGGCAGAAAAGTCCGTGAGCGTATCTCCAATTAACCACTAGAAAACCAGAAGTGGCACTGTGGCTCAAGTGGTAGAGCACTTGCCTTGAGCTGAAGAGCACAGGGATAGCACCCAAGCTCAGAGTTAAAAAAAAAAAAAGGAAAAAGAAAAAGAAAGTTTAACTTAAAGCTAGCCTGTGAATGTAGTCTTGATACTTGCAAATGGCATCTAAGTACATAAATAAAAATTTATATCAATTCTATGATATTTACCATGCAGGACAAGGAAGAATTTCTCTGTACAAACCCTTATACTCAAATCTGAATTTGGTTCCTAAAAACTCAGTGTGAACTCTGAACTCTCTCCTGGAGGGTTTACACAAAGAATTCTTACTACAAACTAAATCTGTGCAAAAATTGCATTTGTGAAATTGCTTCTTCATCTTCCAGCAAAAGCCAACTCAAGGTCATATTTGTCATCTGATCTTTATGTCTTGACCAAGGAAACACAATGAAAAAATGTTGTATGAGGTAGTTCTGTGAAATTACAAAGCATGCATTACAAAAAGAATCACAGGCATTGAGTTTAACCTTAAAACCTCTTTGATATTAACTTTTCTGATTATCTCATTTCTTCCCTTTATATGAGCTCACTTTAAATCAGTGACTTCCAAAAATGAATATTGTGTACTTGTATAAAGGCAAAAGGAATATTTCAATAAATGATAAAATTAATTTCCATGGTGACTTAATTTTTCTAAGCCAACACAATTTGAAACTATTTCTAAAAAGAATCGTTGTATTTGTGATGCAAAGAAAATTTACTGAATTGAACAATTTGAATAGTCACAATTTGGCTTAATATTTAAATTTAATAACTTCGACATATACCTTAAGACATAATAAAATGACATTTAAAAGAAAATTCTATGTCTTTCATCTAATAATTAAATTTATTTGTAATGATATATTCATGGCATGATGAAAATGATGATGATGATGATGATGATGATGATGATGATGATGATGATAATGTGTAAGTGCATGTTCTTGGGGTTGAACTTAAGGCCTCAGTGATGTCCCTGAGTATTTTTGCTGAAGGCTACTACTTGAGCCACAGCTCTGCTTCTGATTTTTTTGGTAATTTTTTGGAAATAAGTGTCTCATAGACTTCCTTGCCTGGGCTGACTTAGAACTGTGATCCTCAGATCACTGCCTCCTGAGCAGCTAAGATCACAGGTATAAGCCACCAGCGTCCAGCACAGCAACGTGTGTGTGTGTGTGTGTGTGTGTGTGTGTGTGTTTAATGTTAATGCTACGGATTAAACCCAGACTATAATAGCAGGAAAGTGCTTGACCACAGAACTGTTTCTTATTCATTGTGATATTTACATTTGATTTGCCTCATATGAAATTTTTGTAGCCTTAGTAAACTTAATTTTCATTGGGAAATCTAAGAGGAGAACAACTGGACTTAGTTTTTGAGCAATAGATTGTATATTAAAAAAGAACTTGAACTTCATATGTAAATAGAGAGAAAGACACCTTTGATGAGAATAAAGTGTTTTTTTGTTTGTTTGTTGTTTTAAGAAAGCTTCTTAGGGCATTATTAGTATTTCAATATATCAATAAAATGAGAAAATATGCTGAAAGTGAGTCAAAAAGTTTTACAATACCAATTTATTTGCAAACAAAGACTCAGATCACTGAAAACTGCATGTAAATGGCACTATTAAACTTAATCTAGATGGAACAGAGAGCATTCTTGAGCATGCAATGAAATTGAAGTACTTCTTTAATTATCCACACAAATTACTTAGCCATCAGTATTAAAAATGCAGTAATGTTTTGCTTAACAATCAAGTGTTTAAGCAAGACAGTATGGCTAGGTTTCCACAGAAAGTCTGAGCAAAACATATCCAAGGTCAATATCACAATTATATGGAAGATAAATTAGAATGACATTTCAATTTTGATGATAAATAGAAGATCAGATATTGAATAGTAGTAGGATGTCCATGTTACACAATTTTAAAATAAGAAGTCAAAACAGTACTAAAATAAATGAGTATGTTTTAATGTTTCCAGAATTTACATGTAATTAATAGACAATTTATATGCATTCTCAGGTAAAACTTGATAGAAATCCATGTTAATATATCCCATCAGGCTGTTTAAGATCACAGAGACTCAAGGATCAAAAATAATAGCTCACAGCATAAAATGAAAGGAAAACTCAATAAGATAAAGAAAGTTCTTTAACTTATTAAGGATCTTTCTTTTTTCAAAATTTCAATTAATTCAGATTATTGTAACATTGATATATAAATAGGGTTTTACTAAGATGGTAGAAATTGACTATGTTAAAAATATCTATCAAATTTGTATTTAGTATTCTTCAGGCAGTAGAAGGAAAGGGAGGCAAAATGTAACTAACCTCAAAGGAAATTCAAGAATCTTTGAAATATTTGAATTATAGGCTTAAGAAAGATGAAACACAATTTGGAAATCATTTGGAAGTGAAGCAAGAATAGAAAATGAAATGGCAGTGTTTTTTCTTACTTTTTAATATATCAATTTAATTCATTTAATTTAATATACTTGCAATATTAGCTAATTAAAGCTCTAATGCAAAGGTACGAACATTGAAAGAATGAATGCCTACAGTCAAGAATATCCCAATAGTTTCTTTGACAGAAGTCCTAGAAAGCTTTTGATTCCTAAGTCAATTCAAATCCAAACTCCCCATGTTTCATTCTTAAGAGTCAAAACACAGGTGAGTTCTGAGTGAAATACATCCTGTCCCTTCATCATTCTCCTTAGGCTTTTAATAGAAAAGTGCAACTTCAAAATTTGGATTAATCTACTTTTAAGAAATCATGCCATTAAAAATAACCTCTAAATATGATTTTAAAATGTAGACTGTTCAGGGGAGAGGATCAGTGAATGCATGGACAGAGGAGGAAGGAGGGGGTGATAGGGGATTGCAATGATTATGAAAGTTATACAGAAGATCAAAGTGCATTTGGGATAAGGCAGAAATACCAACACAAAAATTTAAGCTCGCTCTTAACAAAGGAATGCAGCATCTGCACTTAACATCACCACTGTCAAGGGCTGTTTGGAATTAAGGAGGAATTATCAATAGGAGGAAAAGGCAGAAGCCCACATCATCACCTCCACATAGTTGAATGTCTTCCTTCTGGTGGATCCTGATATTCACATAATCAGAGAATCCAGTTTTGAAATTTCAGGACATTCAGTCAATCTGCTTGTTCACAGAATCATCCTAAGCAAATAAAAATCTGTGATCTGTAGAAACAAATGACCACCTACCCCACAAGGACACGGACTCTATCATGCCCACAACATTAGTCTAAATACCTGTGGCCTGTGGAAGATGGGAAATGACCTGGTCCTATAACACAAGATCTAGGGACGCATAAACATTTGCATCCTAACTGGGAGATCATCCCTACAGACTAACTGCTACATTAGAGGTCTTCTCTGGTGTTGATTACAGCAAAAGGAAGTGCCTAGGTGCATGGATTCTCAGCCATTAAATTGAAGTATAACCCAAATCAAGACACCTGTAAAAAATAACAGCAGTTCAACAGTTTCAGGGGCAAATGTGTCACTGGGAGAACCAGTCTATAAAGTAGTCACTCTTCTATTGATGTAAATATCAATATAGGGAGCATATAAAACTAGAAAAGAAAGTACTTTGACATATACAAAGAAGCATATCACTGAAAGAAAGTATTAAAGAAAAAAGACTTAAAATAGAATTCAAATTAATGACCTCAAGGGAACTCAGTGGTATTCAAGATAATATATATATATATATACATATATATATGAAATTCAAATATATTAGTAGAGATTAAAAATTAATAAATAAGCCAGGTGCTGGTGGCTCACATCTATAATCCTAGCTAATCAGGAGGCTGAGATCTGAGGATCACTGCTCAAAGCCAGCCCAGGCAGGAAAGTCTGTGAGACTCTTATCTTCAAGAAACCACTAAAAACCAGAAGTGGTGCTGTGGCTCAAGCCCAGAGTTCAAACCCCACGATGTACCAAAAAATTAATAAATAATAATATGTATTCTTAAATAAGCCAATGACAATTTTAATATAACTAAGTAAACAAATATTTAAATTTTGGTCATTCCAGAAAGCAGAAGCCAGAAAGGAGAATGCATAGAGTTTTCATGAGCTCCATGGAAGCCACTTGTTTTCAGTCTGATTTTGAGATTGAGTCACAACTGCGATCTTGGAAAGAAAGACACAACTGGTGAATTAGTTTTTTGACTACACGATATTGCATTAAAATGTGCTGCTGCTGTGTAATTTCTACTTGTATTATGAGTAGAAAATCATGGATCCTCTTAGAACATTTTTTATTGTAAAGATCCTGTACAGGGGTTACAGTTACATGAGCAAGGCAATGAGTCCCTTTCCTATCGAGCATTGTTACCTCCTCCTTTGTTTTCCCCCTACCATCCCTTATTATGACATTTTCATACAGACTTTTTTTTTTTTTTTTTTGCTGTTCAGTCACGGGTCTTGAACTCTGGGTTTGGGCATTGTCCCTCAGTTATTCAGCTCAAGGTGAGCACTCTACCACTTGAGCCACAGCACCATTTCCAGCTTTTTCTGCTTACGTGGTGCTGACGAATGGAACCCAGGGCCTCATCCATGCAAGACAAACACTTTACTACTGAGCCACCTTCCCAGTCCTCATACAGACTTTCATCTTATTGTTCTTTTTTTGGGGGGTGGTCAGTCGTGGGGCTTGAACTCTGGGCTTGGGCGCTGTCCCTGCGCTCTTCAGCTCAAGGCAAGCACTCCACCACTTGAGCCACAAGCACCACTTTCTGTTTTCGAGTCTCACAGACCTTCCTGCCTGGGCTGGCTTTGAACAGTGATCCTCAGATCTCAGCCTCCTGAGTAGCTAGGATTACTACAGGCATGAGCCACCAGCGCCCGGCTTATCTTATTGTTCTCTTTACTCCCTCTTTTCCCCTTTCGCATGCCTGCTGGTCTCCTTCCTCTTCCCAAATATTGCCACTTCTATTTTCATATATATTTAAATATAGATTCTGCACATGAAAGGAAACACTCAACACTTGTATGTTTCATTTTATTTAATGATTATTCTATTTTTTATTCTGCATTATTTTCCCAGATTTACCTCTTTTCTTATCACCAGCATGATCTTATTCTTCTTTTTGGCTGAATAATACTCCATTGTGTGTGTGTGTGTGTGAAAAATCTTTAATATAAAGAGATATTTAAAAGTTACCCTGGAAATCTCTGAATTGAATTATCAAAAGAGATTCAAGTTAGAATAAGTAAGATGAGTAAATATGAATGTGGGAATATTTCTATATTAAAACATCAAGGAAGAGAAATAAAACAGTAGAGAAAATTAAACATTGTTAAGTATAGTAAAGATAAAGGAGTATGCAATCACCACATTAAAATAAATGTAAAAAGTTTCTGCAGAGAAAGAATAAGCAGAAATATGTTTTTCTAATAAATGAAGTGAAAATATTGGGACTGGTTATTGAAAGTAGTAGGTTGGGAGTTTTAGAGACATTGTAGAGAAGAGTTTATAGACCAAAACTCTGCAAATTTAAGACAGAGTAGTGAAACCATACAAGAAATAGCCAGTCCAGATGGATGCTTACTACAGTATTGATAAAAATGCTGATAGGAAAATGAAGCTCTAAATGGAAAGGGAAATGGAGTAAAGAAACTAGCATTTTGCCTGGTGCTAGTAGCTCACACATGTAATCCTAACTACTCAGGAGGATGAGATCTGTGGATTGCAGTTTGAAGTCAGCCCAGGCCGGGAAGTCCATGAGACTCTTATCTGCAATAAACTACTCAGAAAAGGCCTGAAGTAGCGCTGTGGTTCAAGTGGTAGAATGTTAACCTTGAGCACAAAGAGGCTCAGCACCAAGGCCCTGAGTTAAAACTTCAAGTCCCAGAACTGGAGAAAAAAATGTAACTTTTGATATGACAAATTTATGAAAATTGTATTGATTAAATACAAAACTATAAGTGTATCTTATAAACATTTTTTCCCTGATAGAAATACATGGACCTTAGATTTTGTTAAAGTACATTGTAAAAGTTTTAAAATGGTTAATGTTAACATTAAACCATTACTATTGAGTACTAAGTATAGAGGTTTTTAATATGAAGGTCATGAGATATAATTGCATGGCATTCCAATTTAGTAAAGAACTACTGAAAAGTCAGGAATAGACTGAAGCAGTAGTTTTAAAATTATAACAGAAAAGGGGGCTGAGAAAGTGGCTCAGTGGTAGAGCACTTGCCTTGCATGAGGCCCTGGGTCCGATTTCTCAGCACCACATAAGCAAAAAAAAAAAAAAGAAAGAAAGAAAGAAAGAAAAAAGCCAGAAGTGGCGCTGTGGCTCAAGTGGTAGAGCACTATCCTTGAGCTGAAGAGCTGAGGGACAGCACCCAGGCCCAGAGTTCAGGCCCCATGACCGGATTAAAAAAAAATGATAACACAAAAGGTAGAATTATCAGGCTGGAAAGTATGAATCTTACAGAAGAGATTTAAAGTTCTGATCAGCTTTCTTAGAGATTCAAATAAAAGATGTCAATAATGTTGTAAAATACAATGCCATGGACTAATTAGAAGCGCAGGCTTAGTGAGTATGTTTTTTAGTTTTCAACAGGGTGAAGAAAGAAATATGCTTCCCTGTTGCTTCTAACCCACACCGTTAACAAGAAGAAACAACTCTTTATTTAGCACTTAAATCAGAATAACACTTTTCTCCTTCTCTCTCTCTCTCTCTCTCTTTCTCTCTCATAGCAATTTGACAAGAAAATGTTCAATGACAGCATATTAATTGGAAAAGTGAAAGTCACTACACATTTGAGAAGGTCTTGTTCTTACATCTTGGGTTTTCAGAGTTTATTTTCATTTAATTATCACTATGCAATTAAGTCTAAATGCCTAATAGTCATTAAAGAAAATAACTTATTTACACAAAACTCAGAAACTTTCTTCCAGGAATAAAAGCACAATTATATAGTAGCTCACATATCTAAGAATAAACAGCAGCCCCATGCTTCCCCATCTCCTTTCATCCTTTTCCTGTCTGCTTCATCTCTGTTGGAATGGAAATCAAGCCTAACACAGTTCATCATTAACTGTTTTTGACTGCTATTGACATAGAGCAGAAAGAGGGAGGTAGATGAGGGAGGGAGGAAAGAAGAGAGGCTGGGAGAGAGACACTGAAGTCCAACAGAGACTGAGGTCCATTATTCCCTATAGAGGTCATACTCCCATTGACTCTAGAACTTTCCACTAGGTTCTATTACAGTTTCCACCATTGTCCAACATTATCCAGCAGCAGAATATCTCTGAGCTATGATTTCTGTACAATATCTAGATCCAAGTCACAGCACCACATGATCTGAGGAAGATGAACAGGGCAAGAATCTAAGACAGTACAAAAATTTAAAAAAAAAGCCACCACCACTACCACCAACAAGAACCATAAGCAGTCTTTTCTCAAGTGTGATAGTTTGGCACATTCTTTCTACAAAAGGAAGAACAGCGGAATTTGTAAGTGATTAAAACTTTTAACTTACTGATTACCATTTTTCCAGAATAAGAAAGTAACTCAAAATGGAAGTGTTACATATAGTCAGTAAGAAAATTTACAGATAGTAGATAATTATAATTAATGATGCTGGCATTATTGATAATTGGTATTTAAAAATCCCAGAGAAATCACGGAAATCATTGGAAGAAAGTGCATAATATCTTAAATCCTGGAACAAACAACAAATCTGGCTGACATTTGTCAAATCATAAAATAGTATGTACATTAGTCTAAGGAATAAATGGAATAAGGCATGCATTTGTGCATGCCTTTATAATTCTTCATAATTTTAAAAGATGTTTATATTTTATAGATCAGTTGGAATTATTCCATGTGTACAAGTGAATATAAATCTGCACATATATATATTTCCTTCTCAGATAATAGATAGACAATACATGTATTGATTCCAATGTGAATTCTGGACTTCTCTATATATTGGAATTACGCTCATTCATCAGAAAAAGAATGATATGCCTTATGCAAGGAAATGGATGTACAGAAAAAAATGTTAAGTGAAGTAAGTCAATCTGTGAAAGACAAAGGATACATGCTTCCTCTCATATATGGAAATTAGCTTTAAATGATAAATATAGATGTAAGCACATATCTACATATATTCATAAACATATTACCAGATGTATTGTATATCCAAGGGAAGATTCCAATGATGTATATCCTTTGAACAATCAACCAGGGTTTAACAAAATCAAGGCTAGAAAGCTGAACTATGTGTTAGGGGGTGATATGAGTGAGGACAAAAAGATGGGACACATGAATAGAGAAAGGAACTTTGAGTAAATTTTATCACAATATTCAATGTACACATGTGTAAGTGCAATTTGGTACTGATGGGGTCTGAGGAGAGGTAAGTGGGAAGTGCGTGCGGTGGCCTGTTCCCTTGCCTCCCTTAGCCCAGGAGACAATCAGACACAGCTGGGAGTCAAGTCAACTCAAGCAGGAACTCCTTTATTAACAGGGAGCATCCCCTTTTTAAAGCAAAAGACTGCATGGGAGGGGAGGAAATAGAACCAACCAATCACTATAAAGGCCACACCTTATCATGCACCTAAGCTTCCATGAGTTGTTTACACACTGAACCTAAACAAATTTGGCTCTGTCCACTCAACTTCCTCTCAGGGCCATCTTTGCTACCTGTGTTCCCCACAGATTTCCCCACAGGAGACAACAATGCTTGATAAGAAATGTACTCATTACCTTGCCCATGTAATTGTACCCCCTCTGTACGGGTATTTTCACAATAAAGCAAAAACAAAAACAAACACCCCAAATTCCAAAAAAAGATAAAGTAAAATCACTGCAAATACAGTATTATACATTTTCCCATTTAACATTTATCAATGTTTATGATACTAGAGTTATTGATAAACAAACATTTCCTGAAATATGATAGAATAAAATTCTTAATCTTAAATGACTACTGATGTGAAAATTGGGTATTGATATGTGTGTCTCCATGTAAAGATTTGAACTCAGGACCTTGTGCTCTTACCCAGCTTTATTCTCAGCCCTGGTGTTTTAACACTAAAGACAAACCTCCACTCCTGCATTTTTGCAGGATATTGAGAAATGAGAATGTTGTAGATTTGTCTCCCTAGGCTAGTTTTGAACCATGATCCTGAGTAGCTATCAGATTCTGAGTGACTAGGATTCTACATATAGGTCAGTAGCACTTAGCTAGGCAACTCTATTTCTCATTATGTACAATCATTTTTTCTAATTATCCTAATATTGACTATACAACTGATTACAACTAAGGTGACTGAATGTTAGGTAAATTTTATCTTCTTGTACAAAATTTAATAATATATATTTCTATTGTTGTTAAAGGCATTCCATATACAATGTTTGTTATATTTTATATTAGAAGGTACAACATTTCTGAAAAAGTAGGATACCAATTGATTTAAAAAGTCAAAATATACATATATATCTATCTTCTGAAACAAGCATTTCACATGAGACTTTCTACTTGTGTTTATGTTAAACCTTTCTGTGGAATCCTAAGAATGCAAATTATCCCCCCAAGTGTTGAAAAGTAATCATTATACGTTTTGTGTATCAAAGCTGTTAGAAATCACTTTATAAACATGACCCTGGGGACGGAACAACAGCTGGAATTTCTCAAAGGTGAATTGCTAAAATGTTAACATAGGTAGGTGTTCTACATGACTAATGGTTTTAGTTTACATCCTTGAGGATCCACAAGAAAAGCACAAAGTTTCCCTCATACTTGTAATTTTGAGCTTTCTACTATCCAGATGATTTATTACTCAGAGACTTATGGAGAAGATCCATCATTTTTTACCCAGTGAGAAATATATATATATATACATGCATAATATATATAATATGTATTATATATACATATATACATAAATATATATATGCATAAATATATATATATATATGTATATATATATATATATAGTTTGTTTGTTTGTTTTTTCAACTGTTGAATTCTACCTCCTCACCAGTTTAAGGAGTCTTGGGATCTGAGCTCATTCTGCATAGATGTTGAACTGTAGGTTGGATTTTTGTATATAATCTATTTGGAAGATTTTTGTATTAATAGTGTTCATTGATCTCTCTTTCAATACCAAATTGTTAATAATAGTACAAAAATTGTGAACTTCCATTGGAAAGATAATCCAGAGATAGATGACTTCTGTTTCCCAAACACAGGTAAAATTATTAACATACTATCTAGAGAAACTCTGTGTTGATGTTTTCTTTTTTTTCTTTCTAAATAAATAAATAAATAAATAAAAGGCGGGGTTTACCATATGCACGTACAAAAGGTGGGGTTTACCCAGTGTCTGAAGTCTGAGGCAGATTAAAACCTATCTGTTTTATAGGTCAGTCTTTAACTGAACAATCAAGGGTGGGTTAGGTTGTTAAGGGGAGGGGGACCAGATGCATTTTTTTCATTCTGGGAACTAGGCCCTTCCAGTCTAAAATCCCAAAAACAAAGGCAAAGCTTAAAATGGAATCATACCAGCTTGGGCTCCATTTCAGGGTGCACTTCCAAGTGACACCTGTCATCTGTATCATGTGGGCAGACAGGTTTTTATTGTGGATATTTCGGGGGGTGGGAGGCACCTTTGGGAGATGGAGTTAGATCCCGGGCCTGAGCTGGAGTACTAGGTGGAGTTCCAGCCTTGGTCTGTGCCATATCTTGGCTTGGCCTTTGGCTGGGTGAGCCTGCCACTCTTGTCAATGTAGGCATGAATTTACTTCCTTTGCTGAGGATGGGCAATGAAGCCAAATTGGAGCTGAGTCTGCCAAGTGGCCTGCTCAGGAATGTTGGTGTCTTTTATTGATTGCTTTGGACTTCATGAAGGAGGGTCATGAAGGCTTCTTCCTGTGCACTAATGGATTTGGCATTGTTTGCTTCCATCTTATTAAACTCCTTCTTCATATACATCTTAGGAAAATGCGTGTTCCACAGGAACTGGGGGTCTACCCTTTTCTGAGATTCATATCTTTGTGATGGGGGTTTCTGTGCCTTTTTTTTTGTATTGGTTTGCATGGTGTAGTTCTTGGACAGGAAGGGGGTGAGCCACCACTTTAAATTGAGCAGGTAGGTTACAGATAATAGTCAATATAATGTTGTTTCAAACTATTCCTCCTCTCTTCTCCTCCCACCTCACTCCATTCGAATCAATCAACTGTAAAAGAGAGCTTCAGTTTGGTAGGTCTGCATCTGTATATGACTCATTTTGATCTAGGCTATCTACTACATCGCTTTCCCTTATCCCTCAATCCCACTCACAAACCAATCTCAGTGTGCCATTTCCATAAACACACAGGAAGTATTTTGAATATATTCACATTTCTTCAGCTTCTCTGGTCACCTTCCCCTCTCCAGAAGTACTTACACACTAAGATTCAACCCCCTAACACTGACTTTTGTTGAAGTATTCCCTTTTCTCTATGAAATTGTTCCTGTAACTTTGTTTCATCGAAGTCTGACCCCATGACTACACAGTGAAAAATGTCTAACTATTGATCACATTTTAGTCCCTGTATTTCTCAAATAAATTAATCTTACTGGTTTTAGGTTAAATTAAATCTTAGGCATGATCCAACAGAGTGAAACAGAAGCTCTAAGAGGAATGGTGAGATGAGAGGAAATTAACCATGTCAAGATCCTTTTAATTAGTTATTACTAATTATTACTAGTTATTGCTAATTATTCAAAGGAACTTCACAATGGTATTTCATACATATTGTGTTTTAATCAGAGTAATCATACATAGTTTTACACATATTTACATATGTGTTTATTTTAAGTTCATCATCCACATGTGACAGAAAATATGTGATTTAGGCAGCATAGGAAAGAAAATAAACTCCTTACAATCAAGCTACCTGTGCTTATTCAAAGCAGCAAAATAATTCTTAGTCTTTTGTGAGACATTTGTGGCTGATCTTGATTGCATCCCTACTAGCTCCTCCAATAAAGACCAACTCCTCTGGGGGGAAAAAAGGACAGAAAAGAAATGAAATAAATTCCAGTGTTTTACTTCTATTTTTCATTTGGACTACTGACACGATTTCCACAGTTAGGTGATTTGTGATTTATTCCAGTCTGGATAATGGATTATGAGATCTTGGTCAGAGTTAAATATTGTTCAATAAATAAATAAGGTGACCAACTGAAGCTCATAAGGCAGTGATCTAGCTGGAAGAACACACTTCAATTGAATTACCTATGTTATAATACCAATGCAATTATAAATATGCAGACAGCAAGAGATGCAAAACTATTCCCAAATAGATTAGATTATGGAGCTGACAGGATTCAGGAAAAATACACCTGATAATGTTCTATATTTTATGCTGGGATACTAAACACATCAGTCAGGATTGCTTAAAAACTGGATATTTTCAATGGAAAATACATGTCTTAGCATGACAAAATATTTTATTCATTTTTTTATTGAACAAGTCTTGAGTAAAATTATTTAAAGCATTGAGATTTATTCACAGCATGCCAGTACAGCAATCAGGTCTTCTCAACTCTATCCCAAGTACTGGGCTTCATATTCACACTCCTGCCATTTCCCATGCATTTTAGATGATAGCTCAAGACCTTGATATATTTTTTAATTCCCTTTGCTTTATGAGATTGTTCCTGTAACTTTGTCTCATGGAAGTCTGACCCCATGACTACACAGTGAGAAATGTCTAACTATTGATCACTTTTTAGTCCCTGTATTTCTCAAATAAATTAATCTTACTGGTTTTAGGTTAAATTAAATCTTAGGCACGATCCAACAGAGTGAAACAGAAGCTCTAAGAGGAATGGTGAGATGAGAGGTTTTAAGGAAATTAAGCATGTCAAGATCCCTTTAATCCTATTAGCTGTTTCAGCTCCAAATGCTGCCGAACTGTCAATGGACTTCTAACTTTTGCCAATGTACAGATATTTTCATTGCACTAGCTCCCATGAGCTTCTCATTGGAAATTAAGACTTAATACCTATTATCATTAGCAAATATGGAAAGTATAGATAGTCATTGTAATTAAATAAAGAACCCAGAAAACTAAATGTAGTTACATTAAGAAGATAGTACAGATTTCATGTAATTTTAGTTTAAGAAAAAAGATGACCCCTGAGATTTCTTCTTATCAAATTAAAAAAATTCTCTGTAACACATGTAGTTCATTTACTGAAAGAATGTGGTAGAATTTAATCATGACGGTAGAGGACGGAGATGGGGATAATGTTGATGATGAGCGATAACATTTTCATTCAAGTTTTTGATAAACTGGTTGTTTGGTATGCATTATGAAATCATCTATTTAAAACTTGACCTGAGCCAGGTGCCAGTGGCTCATGCCTGTAATCCTTGCTACTCTGGAGGATGAGATCTGAGGATTGCAATACAAAGCCAGCCTTGGCAGGAAAAGCTATGAAACTTTTATTTCCAACAAACCACCAGAAAACTGGAAGTGGCACTGGAGCTCAAGTGGTTGAGCAATAGCCTTGAGCTGAAGAGCTGAGGGACAGTGCCCAGGCCCAGAGTTCAAGCCTCATGACCAACAAAACAATAATTGTGGGGATGGGAAGGTAGCTCAATGGTAGAGCATTTGCATGAGGCCCTGGGTTCGATTCCTCAGCACCACATAAGCAGAAAAAAAAAAGCCAGAAGTGGCATTGTGGCTTGAGTGGTAGAGTGCTAGCCTTGAGCTGAAGAACTGAGAGACAGAGCCCAGGCCCAGAGTTCAGACCCCATGACTGGACCAAATAAACAAAACAAAACACACACACACACAAAACAATATTTGTTGGGGACTTTAACACACCACTATCCTTGCTAGATAGATCAACCCTCCAAAAACTCAACAGAGAAACCTCAGATCTTAATATCTGCATAGATATCTAGACTTAACAGACATTTACCAAATATTTCACTCAGGAGCATCAGATTATACCTTCTTCTTAGCTGCACATGGAAAATTCTCCAAAATAGGCTACATTCTAGGCCACTAAGCAAATTTGTCCAAATTCAGAAGCATTGAAATTATGCTCTGCATTCCCTCAGACTACAATGGAATAAAATTAGAATTCAACACCAAAAGCCACCAAAGGAACTCCTGTAACAGATGGAGGATGAACAACACACTGTTGAACGACCAGTGAGTCATGGAAGAGATTAGAAAGGAAATTCAAATGTTCATGATATTTAACAAAAATGAACACAAAAACTATCAGCTCCGCTGTGACACAGCAAAGGCAGTACTCAGAGGCAAGTTTATAGCTCTGAATTGCTACATTAACAAATTAGAGAGAACTGAAACCAATAATTTAATGAGGCATCTAAAGCTCCTTGAAAAAGAGTAACAAGCTAAACCCCAATCCAGTAGATGGAAACAAAGAATTAAAATTAAATAAGACTTAAATGAATTATACTAAAAAAAACTATAGAAAGATTCAACAAAACAGAGTTGGCTCTTCGAAAAATTAATAAAATTGACAGACCCTTAGCAAATCTTATCAGATAAAAATGAGAAGACACTGAAATAAACAAACTCAGAGATGAGAATGGAAACATCATTACAGAAACAGCCAAGATTCAGAATATAATAAGGAGATACTTATCAAACCTTTATGATACTAACTTTGAGAATCTGAAAGATATGGAAAAATTTCTAGCAAATATTAACATGCAGAGACTAAACCAAGATGACCCAACTTAACAGACCCATATCAAGCATCAAAATAGAAACAACAATAAGAGACCTCCCACCCAAGAAAAGCCCAGGACTGGATGGATTCACAGCTGAACTCTACAACGCTGTCCAAGCAGAACTCACACCAATACTTCTCCAACTCTTCAATGAAATTGAAAGTGAAAACTCACTACTAAACGTTTTCTATGAAGCCAGCATAGCCCTCATCCCAAAACCAGGCGGGGACTCATCAAAGAAAGAAAACTATAGACCCATTTCTTTGATGAATATCTACGTAAAACTTCTCAACAAAATCTTGGCCAATCGACATAGGCTATTTTTATCAATTTCCATAGTATGTTTAGTCCATAATTTAATGAAGAACATATTGGCTTCTTCCATGTTTTGGCAAATATGAATAAAACTTCTATAAACATCAATGGGTACCTTTTATTGAATACTTTTTATATGTAAAAATGTACAGATACATCCTTCATTTTAAAAGACAAGACTAAAAATATTTTGCTGGAATACAACACTGTCTATAATCATTTGGTCACTAGGGTTGTACTATATTGTCTGTAAACACAGAAAGTAGCTGATTTGGCATATAATGGAGATGCTGATATACCTCTAGTGACAGTTATTCAGATATTTTATTTATTGTACTTTCTAAAGTATAGCATAATTAAGTCAAAAGTTTTAACACTTTTTAAAAGCCTACAGGAAAATGGAGGTAATTTTATTTAAGGAAATACACTATTTTGAAAATACAAATTTCCTGTTTAACTTTATTACTGCACTGTCCAGAGGATGAACATCGGCTTTGAACTGAGACACTGAAGCAGTCCTTTCACTGCAATAGCAGGATATACATGCCTTCCTAGAGAAAGGTTGAGGCAACTTTTCTAATCTACTTGTAATTGTCATCTAAACACTTTTGGGAGAATTTAAAAATGGGTATAATCCAAAGGAAAAACTAGAAACATTTCTGATAGTAAAAGGCAAACTAAGTTTATACAGTGAGCTTTCACATAGATGTGGCAATTTCAAAAAAGATAGAAAGGGGAATTAAAGATAAAATATTTAAATAAGTAAATATAAAGTTAAAAGACAGAAAAATGCATGAGAAATTATAATTATCTCATTTGGAAGATAATGAATGGGAAAACAAGGTCCTTATCACATTTGTTTGTCAAAATTTACTCAAAGCAAGATATTATGATACATTTAATTTAATATGATGAGGTATGAAATAAGTAATTTGAAGGCTTTTTATCCAATAATAGTAGGTTAATCTTCCATCTTGTGAGATGTTTAATGTAAACTGCTATTTATTTTGCTTGAATTAAACAATGTAATGTTTGAAGTGATGCCGAAAACGATATATTGTAAAGTTACACACACATGCCTGTATTTTCTCTTACAAGTTTTAGCTAACCAGAAGATTCATATTTTATGTATTCTAATATCACTAGATATTAGAATGATGAGACATTAGACATCAGAATAATGAGAAAAGACATCTACAAGTCTAGAAATCAACCAGTCTCAACCATTTTCATTGATTCTTTTCCAGTGGCTGAATGATGATTGATTTAGCTTGTATAAGAAAGAAAATCCTTAGTGAAACATTGATTATGCTAATGTCAATAAGAATTTTAAAGATCTGTCATTACATTTTCAAGTAAGTGTTAAAAAATTGCTGAGAATCTCAATGATGAGTAAGATTAAACATACTTGCTTCTGGAAATCAAACAGCAGTTCTGTCCTTCCTGAGCATTCATCCAAGTGAGAAATAATTTTTATCAGTTATGGGAAAAAAATCCCAAGAATATAAAATTTCCAAAGTCAAAACAACCTGATTTACAAATTTTCATTGATTTTTGATGTGACTCAATTAAAATATCTTCAGATATTAAAATATTTTATAAGTTCTATGCATTTTACTATAGACTAATTTTAATTTAAATGCCATAATGTGCATTTATGCACATTATGCATATGTACATATATTGCCTTGGCACTATAAGTATATTGAATAATTATAAGACAATTAAATGACGATTTAACTGTGTTTAAGTATGTCTGTTCAAGATTTGATACTTAAACTGACAAAATCGGTACTGCTAATCTAAAATCAAATAATTCCCTAGATAAGTGACATTAGAAAATACCAGTACTATAACATTATAAGCAAGAACACTATGAACAAAAGGAACAACTTATACAGAAATAGTATAGAGATTTAATTGATAAGTTTGATACCATTAAAACATACAAAATATTTAACATGCAATGCGGTATATTCATACAAAATGGAATAATTCAGAATCTGAGTATAAACCAAGACATTAAGAATTAGAAACTGAGGACTGGTGGCACAAGCCTATAATCCTTGCTAGTCAAGAGGCTGAGATCTGAGGATTCCAGCCTGGGAAGAAAAGTCCATGAGCTACTTATCTCCAATTAACCACAAGAAATCCAGAAGTGGTACTGTGGATCAAAGTAGTAGAGTACTAAACTTGACCAAAAGAGCTAAGGGATGGTGCCCAGGTCCTGAGTTCAAGCCCTACAATTGACAAAAATAAAAGCTGGAAAAGTATGAAATAGTGATCGCTTCACACTCACTATCTAACTCACAGATGTCCAAAAATGGACAACAGGAGCATCAATAGCCAATTTGCCAGAGATAAAGACTTGAGTCATCTTTACTTTTATTTTACATGTTTAAAACAAATTAATAGAACAGAAATGGTCAGATATTCTTTTCCATGGCTTATTTTTCTGGAAGAATATTGGGATATTTTGTAAAGGGATTTATGTTGAGATTGAAAACAGGCATCAAAACCTATCAATTACCCAGAAGGGTCAGGAAAGGCTGGGAGACAATCTGTGCAGATGGAACATTGTTTATAGGCTAAATTACGCTCCCCAATTTTTTATGTACTTATTGCAGCACTCAAAACGTAATGACATTGGACATGAAGTGCTTGAAATTTTATTCAATTTTAACTTATTAAGGATGGAGTTATACTGTCCTTATTACAATGAGGAGAAAAGATCCCAGACTCACTTTGAAAGGGGGAACTTACAAAGATTTCCAGAAATGTTTACAACATGTAAGCAATCTAATTTGAGGTAAGACAAATATCAGCCAGTACTTCATGGGTGCACAACAATTTCAAAACTTTTCAAGTCATATAACTAAAATATGTGCCACTTATTTTTGCCAACTTTCTCTTTCTGTAAAATACACAAAACTGTTAACACTGTAAAGAAAATGTTTAAAATAAAATTTGCCTGAATATTAAAGGATGTTTTCAATTTTTCATATAAATATAGCAATCATTTTAATGGAGACATATGGAATGTGAGCTGAAAGTGAAGATCTAATGTCTCCTTTCAAATGACAGCTAAATGGCATTGTGTTGTTTAGCATAGTATCAAACTGTTAATATTCCAGGGATTTAATGTGTGATGTGCAAAACACTGATTCTGGAATTAGATATAAATGATTGAAATACTTGGCATTAACTATCATTCTAATCAAGAGCCTGGATAAATAACTAATTCAAAACTCTATTATTTTATTTTATTTTTTATTTTTTTGAGTCTAGTCATGGGGCCTGAACTCTGGGCCTGGGCGCTGTCCCTCAACTCTTCAGCTCAAGGCTAGCGCTCTACCACTTGAGCCACAGCGCCACTTCTGGCTTTTTGCTTTTTGCTTATGTGGTGCTGAGCAATCAAACCCAGGGCCTCAGGCATGCAAAGCAAGTGATCTACCACTGAAAACTTATGCCTTTTCCTTTACACTGGTTACTGTCTGAAACCTCTCTTTTTAGCATCGCTCTATGTGTCTTATTCTCTATCAAGGGCTTACTGAACACTCATTTAATTTAATTTTCTCAAAAGAGGCTCATTATATCTGCCTCTCTTCTGTTTTCTAAGCAAGGTACATCTCTGGAAAACATTACATAATGCACTGATTAAAAAGGCCCTTAGACTTTAAAATGTCATTAGAAAAAGATGAGTGATGAGAGTGATCCATTTTTAGTTTGCAATGTATGGAAAGCATTTTGGTTTATTCAATAGTAATCAACAGCCTCTGCACTGTTATTTACTGATTGCTGTTACATCCTCCTGAGGGCCCTGGCTACATATTAACTGCTTCAAGGAAAAGTCACACAGCCTGAGCCTGAAGGCACAGCATAATGAAGGTAAAATTAGGGAGACAGTACTTTTGACATCTGTAGGAATCACATTTTGCAAATATAGTTTAACTTTATGGGCTTTCCCCCCCATCTAATTCAGATATGCTATAAACCTCTGTAGACATTACAAGCAGGAAGCTGTCAGCATGGTTTTCACGGAATAAATCCACATCTCCCTTTTGAGCTCTTGGAAGACATGTTATTATTTACTAGTAAATAGGTAAAAAGCATAACCCTTTTTTCCATTAATATAAATGTTATCAAATGGCTCTGGGGTTTACATTTTTTACTTAGTAAAGACAGCAGAGATAATGAATACTTGAGGAACAAATTCAAATTTAATACAGTCTCTTTTCTTTTTTCTCCCTGATTCCTAAGAACTATTTTTTTCTTAGGAACAATGAATAAAGATATCATACCCAAAGAAAATGGAACACCTGGGCAAGAAATATAAAACTTGAACCTGGCATATCCAAGAAGACCAAACCATGCTCACATCAAACCAAATGTAACATTAAATAAATAAATAAACTCATGTAGAGATACAGAAAAACCTATCATTATCTTCCAATGTTCATGTTAACAAATAAAATTCATTTTATCTTTATAAGGACTATTTTAAGCTTGATTGTATGTTTATTGCAACTGACATTCTTTGCACATGTAATTTTCATTTTTATTTTCTATGTAAAAAAGGAAAACAGACCCATGCATAAACTTTGAAGTTCTAAAAGGTCTATAGCAGAAATAAAGCAAATTTTTCTGAAGACTTTAGAGCTTTAAATATTTTTACTCAGTTTTCATTCACTGAGACAAGTTGAACCAAATATATTAAAATATGTATCTTTGATTGCAATGTCATGAATTCAATTCATGTGATATATCTCTTTTCAGTAGTGTTACCCATGGTGAGAGCGAACCATGGAGCCTTTGTCATTAAGGGGAAGCAGCAGGATAAATCACAAGGTTATGCAAAAGGTGTTCCACAGGAAAAATGGTGTTTGAAACACTACCTGGTGTACTGTCTATGGAAATGTCAGAACCTCATGTTATTTTATAAATAGTTTTGAGAAGTCTTTGATTAACAATGGAGTTTAATATTACTTACTATATTCTGTGGATATAATTGCAGTATGACATGTTAGAAAACATATTGACTCTAAAATCTCGTAATCTTGGTACAGCATGCAATAACAGTTCAGAGTTAACAAACTTGCTTTCTGCTTCCTCAGAGCTTCTTTTGCGTAAGGCTAGCACTCCACAACTCCAATTCTGTCCTTTTTTTTTTTTTTAATTTTCAGCTTATTGGCTGTACACGTCTCACCAACTTTCCAGACTGAACTAGTTTTAAACCATAATTCTCAGAAACCAGCCTTCCAAGTAGTAACAGTACAGGTATGAGCCGCAGGCATCTGGCTGATATTTATTCATTTATTTATTTATTATGTATTTAAATGCACACACACAACCATGTTAAGGAGGGAAACATAATAAGAAAATTTGCAGGGGCTGGGAAGGTGGCTCAGTGGTAGAGCACTTGCCTTGCATGCCTGAGGCCCTGGGTTCAATTCCTCAGCACCACATAAGCAAAAA
>NW_012267237.1:17971361-17991361 GCF_000151885.1 Dipodomys ordii | reverse complement strand
AAAGAGAGAGAGAGAGAAAGAAAGAAAGAAAGAAAGAAAGAAAGAAAGAAAGAAAGAAAGAAAGAAAGAAAGAAAGAAAGAAAGAAAGAGAAAGAAAAAAAAAAGAAACAGGAGGCAAAGAAGAGAGAAAGAAACAGGGATTCAATGTTAAACAACATATCCATGAATGATTTAAAGCACACAGGCCCTTTACTTAAGATTACATTCTCTTCTCACCAAGCTGGCAACATTTAGTAAAACAGAAGAGAACAGCAGTTTCCTTCTAGCCTAAATGATGCTAACAGTATGGGAACTGGGTAGGAATATATTGAAGAAAGATACTCTAGGGGAAGGAATCATTAAATGACTCCTGTGGGCACAAGAAGAAAGAAAATTATCCTAAGGTAGAACACCTGTCTGAATGGAACAATCTGGCAATATTCATCCTTGGGTTAAACTGATTCTTAGAATCTTTGTCCTAAAGTCTCAAAGAGAAATACCTTGAAATCTTTGGACCCAGTAGAGGAAACAGAGTAAAAGCAAGAATGATTAAATACACTAGGTGTCCAAGGTGAATGCTCAGCTTCAGGTGAGTTAAGACAAAGTCCCAACCCATTTCTCCAACAAAAATATCCCTGATTATAAATCACTTGTTAACCATCTCAGACATGCTCCACCCAGGTCTTGGCTGTGATTTTTTATTCTTTCATTTTTCCACACTAACTTCCTTGGTTTAGATAGATACATCCAAAAAGGCTTTTGTTTTTGTTTTCGTTTTTGTTTTGGGACACTATCACAAACTTTGTATCCAAACAACAGGTAGAGTCACCTTCTCTTTTGGAGTTATTCTTTCTTCCCATGCCCTTAGTACTTTCAGTGACAGAGTTATTTCAATGGATTATGGAAATCAGTCTAATAAATCCATTTTTATAATTATATATGAAAGAAATACAATACTCATATGTATGTATATACACATACATATCAATTCTCCTAGAGAACCCTGAGAAACACAGGATCTATACATATTGATGCAAATAAAAGTCACTTTGCTGCTTTAATTCAGCATGGCATGTGTAAAGCTTTTCAAATGTCATTTATACTTATTATACTCTAAAATGAATGCAAATATTTGACATTAAGTTGAAAAATATTTATTATGAAGATATTCACTAAAGAAGTATAATACTGAATTAGCAAGATTACTATCAAACACGAGTTCCAATAATGTTTCTCTTCCTCTTTATAGATACTTGTATTTTCTGAAATAGTGTGATTCATCTCAAGTCCCTTGGTAATGGAAATAAAATGAACATAACCTTATCTCAGCCTTTTTGTGTGTGGATGTGGCAATTTGTTAAGTAGTGCTTACCTATGGCTATGTCTAATGCAAAATGAGCTATAATCTATACAATTTCTGATACTAATTGTGAAAAAGTTGGCATATAATTCCATTTTTATTAAAATCTTATTAAGTTTTGAACATTAAACGTAAAAGTGACTTAGAGATTATTTCAAATATTCTTGTACCACAGATTATAAAATGTGCCTGTGATGGGTTGGGGAACCACATATTGGGCTGCAGGTAATTTGTGATTCACAAAGATTCTTTCTGAAGGAGATTTGTCTTTCTATTCATGAGTTTCTTTCTGAAATATCTTAATGATTTAAAGTAATTGTACAAGGTGGTTGTCATTTACTGAAGTAGTTTATGAATCTAGTGCAACTAGTTCCATGCCACCTCTTTCAACATCCACACCCACTCCTCCCAACCCACCCCTCCCTTTACTTGAGGTTATGTTAGTATGTGCAACGCATCTTGACCTGTCTCATCACTTCAATGTTTTAACCCCTTTCAACCCACCTCTTCCCTTGTATTTCCTAATTTTGTGGTAGACAAAACAATTTTTTTATGAGTTTCTTAATGTATATTGTCTTCTCAAATGCGAAGCTTGAATGAACAAAGAGCAGAAGAAAGAAAGATTTTCCTTTTAGGGAAATTCAGATTTCCTGTTAAGCTTGATCAGAAACAAGGGTCTAATGCTTTCAGACTGATAGGTGCACCATTGGCACCCTGATTCCCAAGCACCTGGAATGAGCCTGAATTACATCACTGGATTCCACCAGCCTCCATCCTAAGAGTACTGATCGTGAGACTTCTCCACTTTCAAGATAGCAATATCCAAATTCTCATTATATGTGGATTTAATATGCATACCCAATACATATGCATGTACACATATTTGATACCACATATGCTAGACTATACAAACTTTTTATTAGCTTTGTTTATCTCGCTAAAGATAAAACATTACCTAAGGCACGGATTAAAATGGTATGCTATCATAATTCATTGATATTTTGCTACAGGTTACAGAGTGAAGGTTAAAGAAATATATTACAAACAAGAGTACCAGGTTATCTTTTATATTACTATTTATCTGAGTCTAATACTGAAAAGAAAACAACTGAATTAACTGAATTAACTGAATTTTCTCCCTCCAAGTTTAGGAGGGAGAAAATTCTGAGGGAAGTTCTACATGTTAAACATTTAAATACAAAAATGGTGGTAAAGTTATTCACACCCACATGATGAAAATCATTATTATCTTACAGGATTCTCTTAAAATCTGAATGTGAAAAAGCATATGATGAGGTCAGAACAAACATATTAAAAATTTTGTGTAACATAGAATATTCTCTACACTTGTATTGTTGCAGCTATCTGAATACCTTTAACTTTTCCAGCCAAGTATTTCCTAGTGTCAATGCAAGTGATGGAAAAGAAGATATAAGAGCCACACATATACTTCCATGTGATTCATACCTGTTCATAGAATTGATGAATTTGATATTTTTCTTTTTATCATAAAAATGAAAACCTCAAACAAATGTTTTTTTAAAAACATGAAATAAATTACTCATATAGAACTCAGATGTAAAATTGTTGATACTTTGTATAGAAGCAAGTTTTCTTTGAATTGTTGGTTATATGTTCACTTTATTTTGATAACATTTTGACCAGTGATTCTTGCATTGTCACTCATTTTAATATTCTTTTATGATATGTTAACTAGATCAATGTTGCATATATAAATATAGATATTATATTCTAATGCTTATAATATGGCTATACATATTTAAGTTAATATAATTCACATCAGCAATGTGTAAGCTATGTTTGTTCTAATTAAATCCCCCAACAACAAATCCTCCAAGAAACAACTGCCCATTTAATAAGTTGTCCACAGACTTAAAGAGAAACTTCTCTGCAGAGGAAATAAGAATGGCCAATAGACACATGAAGAAATGCTCAACTTCTCTAGCCATAAAAGAAATGCAAATCAAAACAACCTTGAGATTGCACCTCACCCTAGTTAAAATGGCTATAACCAAGATCTCTAATAACAATAAATGCTGGAGGGGATGTGGCCAGAAGGGAACCCTACTGAATTGCTGGTAGGAGTGTAAACTTGTTCAACCACTTTGGAAAGTAGTATGGAGGTTCCTAGAAAGACTCCACATACACAGAGCTCGTCTATGACCCAGGAATCTCACTTGGGCATTTACCCAAATGATCACAAACAGGACCATACTAAAGCTACCAGCACAACTATGTTTATTGCAGCATTATTTACCATAGCAAAGATATGGAACTAACCCAGATGCCCCTCAGTAGATGAAACTGTGGTGTATATATACAATGGAATTCTATGCCTCAATCAGAAAAAATGGCATTGCCCCATTTGTTAGGAAATGGAAAGACTTGGAAAAAATTATATTAAGGAAGTAAGCCAGGCCCAAAGAAATATAGGTCCCATGGTTTCCCTTTTTTGCCATAACTAGTATATGTCTGGGACAAGCAGAAAAGGTCAAAAGCTATGCACATATGACCAGATATGGTGTTAAGCGAAATGAACCCCAAGATAGGTACATAAGTGTTTTTTTTCTTTCTTGCTATTGTTTCTAATGTATTTATAATGTATCATGTAATTTTTTAAATTTCTTTTTATGTTCCTCCCCCATGGTTTAACCCCTGTTTTCACTGTATTTGATGTTGGTGCCCTTCATCTTGTAAATACACTTTCTAATTTGGGGAGGGGAAGAAAAAAAAAACAAAATGTTTGAACAGGGATACAGGTTGACCCATTGTACCAATGAGATGCACAAGATACTATGTTGAAAAATGAACTTTACAAATTAGGCCGAGGGGAGGAGTGTGTTATGGAGGTGGGAAGGAAGAGATGGTAGGGGGAAAACAAAGGAGGAGATCACAATACTTGATAGGAAACATACTCATTACCTTGCTCATGTAACTGTAATCCCTATGTACAGTATTTTTACAATAAAAACATAAAATTACTAACTTTTTTCTCTATTGAAAAGAAATATGGATGTGAGAGGAGTTAAATATATTGGCAAATATTAATTGTATTTCTATGTTAACAAAGATGAAGACATATCCCTAAATTGAATGGCCAAAAATGCATACTTTCATTGTTTACAAATTTAAGGCAAGGGTATGAGAATGTTTCATAGCTAAAACATTTTCTTTATGCTTACATATTTTTTATTACTCACAATTAGAATATTGTCTCATACAAGGTTGAATAATTTGGGCAAGACAACAGTGTTTAATTGGAGCTCTCTTCCCATTATCTCTACCTCAATACAGATTCTTCTCCGTTATCCTTATCCCTTAAGACAGATTCTCTTTATAGGTCATCCTTCCCCAGTAGTGTTAAGGTCACAAGCACTGACCTACCATGCACTTCTTGCTGAATTAAATAAAATTTGACCCTCAGCAGCTTAGGTTAAGGCCTTTCCTCCTAATCATCACAGATTCCACGGAATTCTACTGTTGATTTAGATGCAAGATTTGATCTGAATCCAAGGTTTACCAGAACTCAAGGAGTAATTATTTACAAAACATTTTACCTACAAACTGTAACTGTCCATTGAGTGCTTCAGCAAAACTTTAAAAAAAGGGAAGAATATAGCAATGAGAGCTCCTATTTGATATAACCACTATAAGAAAAAAAAGGTATGAAATGTTGTGGTGGGATTCTGCTTTTATTTTAAAGGAATCCATAATCATCCAGCAGGAGTTGACCATCGTTTTGATCCATGTTTGCAAGCAGTTAAGGGCAGACTGGCTTTCACACTGCTATTCCAGACTTCTATAGCATATAATTTGTCATGAATATATTGTCAATATATTACTAAATATGTAATAATTCTAACTTTGATTCACTCGGCCACTGATTCTTTAGCAATTACTACAAAAACTATTCTAAATAAATTTGAGGTTTATGCAAATTAACAATATTGATAGGAACAGATGTTTCCATCTCATTCTTAATCCCTTTATAAGTCAATTCAAATGCTCCTGACTCATTGAAATTCTGAAAATAATTAGTTAAAAAAAGTACTTGGAAAGGCATCCAATTTTGATCAGATCATCTTTTTCTTCAAATAAATCTAAGACTGGATCTTAACAACAACGAGCAATCAGTGACACATTCTGTATTTCCATATCTTAAAATGATGTCAACTCTTTTTTGTAATCAAATTTTAAAAATAGTAATTGAAAATGGCAGACACTTATTTTGTACTATTTGGATTTTTTTCAGTTTTTATATAGAATGTCAAATTAAAATGCTAAAATACAGAATTTATGTTTGAAATTCCTTCATTTTGGAAAAATTGCTACAATTTTTTAAAGATAAACTCACTAGGCTTGGCATAGTGACTCATGTCTATAATTTCAGTTACAAAGGATTGTGGTTCAAGATCAGCCTAGACAAAAATTTAGTTACATCCTATCTTAACAAGCTGGTATGGAATTAATGGGATGCATAAATAAGAAAGTCGAAGTCTAAGGCCAAAACAGGATAAAAATTGAAGCTGAAATATTGTTAAAGCAAAAAAAAAAAAGTGCTAAGGTTGCCATGAGTTCAAACTTTCATACTGCCAAAACAAAATAACAACAAAAAGGCATATATTCTCTTCCATTCATTTATTTTAGTCTAGTTTACATCATTTCTTTTATTCTTATAATGATTAAAATTAACTTAAAATCCTCATAGACAATGAGTGCTGGGTTTTAAACAGCTTAGGTCTTTGGGATGTGGGAATCAGGAAATAACAGTTGGAGACCCGGCTGGGCAAAGATGTTGGAAAAACGTCATCCCATCTCCCCAGCTCTGGGAGAGTCACAAGGCTGGAGTGGCCTGAGCCTCTCATCTCTGCAGGATAATTGAAAGGCATGTTTGCTGGGCTAGAATGGGAGACGCCCACCCCCTGAAAAAATAAGAACTGCAAAAAAGAGCTGCAAACAAAATTTAAGTTGTGGACCCTCTGTCTAGCAAACAGGAAGCCATAAAGTCAATCCCAAGTATCTGGGGAAAAAAAGAAAAAAAGAAACAGCTAATAGACATGTAAAATTGAGAAAATTTTGCATGAAAATTAGAAAAAAAATATTTATTATGTTATTATATGTTATAAAATTAAATTTTATGAATAAAACCTACTGTTTCTGTAAGCAACTTAAGGTTCTCATATTTTATTTTATTTATTTTATTCTTTGAAAGATGGAAAACTCAAATCAGTAATGTCATTCTTCACATTCATCATGAGTATTGGTGCTGCATCACAACATGGTTCAGAATACACAATGTTTAGTTATTTTTAATATCTTAATGGCTTTTTTATTTATTTATAATTATATATAATTTCAAACTTTTTGAAGTGTACCAAGAATTTCACCAATATGTTTTCAGTGTTCCAGTAAGTAATAAACACATTTATTCTTGTTAATAGAAACTTGTGGTGATCTAGAATATTGGCACTACTTCAGTTTCCATGGTCCATTTTAATTTATTAAATTTCGAACTGAATATATGAACAATCTTCTGAATAGTATTGGTAAATGGTTCAGAAGAGAAACACAGTGAATTAAAAGTAGTATTTATTCATGATGATCAATTACACTATTTGCTTCACTTAAGCAAATAAACTGATCACAATTCAAGTTTTGCGTAATTCTATCTGACATGAGGCCAAAGGACACAGTCAGAGTTAACTTGTTGAATATCTTGGATTTATTTTCAATGCTTGAAGATATATTCAAAGGTTATTGTTTTGGGAAGATGCCATAGTTCTAAGTTAACCTTCATACTGTAAATGTGTTTTGTTTATAAATAAAAAGAAAATGATGGGCTGGGAAGGTGGCTCAGTGGTAGAGTGCTTGCCTTGCATGCATGAGGCCTTGGGTTTGATTCGATTCCTCAACACCACATAAGCAGAAAAAGCCAGAAGTGGCACTGTGGCTCAAGTGGTAGAGTGCTAGCCTTCAGCTGAAGAGCTGAGAGACAGCGCCCAGGCCCAGAGTTCAGGCCCCATGACTGACAAAAATAAATAAATAGAAAACGAAATTTGCAATGTTTAAAAAATAGAAAGTTATATACTTTGCTTGGTTCCTTGAATTTTTATGCTTTTGAATAATTCGACTTTTCAGTCTCTCTCATTCGTTCTCTTATTTGAACATTACAGGAATATCATGGAGCTTTCTTTACAAATAGTTCCACACACAGCTTTGAATAACATACCATATAATTTTAACAGTACAGTATTCAAATTGTGATAATTTCCTATTATGCATAGAAATGGAAAACTGCAATTACCATATGCATTGTAATCTATGTTCGTATTGCATAACTTATTTATTTATTTATTTTTTTGTCATGGAGCCTGTACTTTGGGCCTGGGCTTTGTCCCTCAGCTCTTCAGCTCAAGGCTAGCGTCTATCATTTGAACCACAGCACCACTTCTGGCTTTTTCTGCTTATGTGGTGTTGAGGAATCAAACCCAATGCCTCATGAGTGTAAGGCAAGCACTCTACCACTGAGCCAACTTCCCAACCCCATATCTTTCTGATTTACTTAACAATTATTTTTCAGGACATGACATTTTCAATAGTTCTGAATAGGAGATAGTTTTGTATTACCAGTTTTTGTTCCCACAAATGAAAATACCCACCAGTAAGTCGTGTGTGAAAAAACTAAATGTGGAAAATGAAGGGTGAGGGGGGAATACCACATCAGAAAGTCAGGAATGGTCCAGTCATTGCTGGGTCATTGGGAATGGTAGGGCTGGGACTGACTAGAAGCCTCAACAGAAAGCATGTTTTTATTTCACAAAGGTGTTCTCATATATTTTACATAATACTTTCAGAGAAAGAAACTTCCTAGTACCCTAAAGTATTCACTATTTTGAGCTCACATAAGAGAAGTGGAATTTTGTTTCCAGAACGTAACAAATATCATCTTTATATTGCTGCTATTAATTTATAACACTTCCATTAAGAAGGCTGAAATTTTTGACAGGGTTTTTCACTCTGTGAATTTTCTTCTTCTTTCTATGCAACACAAATCAGTTCTGTACATCCAAGAATTATTTGTTTCTTTTATTGTTTAAAGAAAATAAACTTAATGTCCATATCCATAAAATTTTTAGAGGGGAATTCACACAGAAAATTAAAAGAAAACATTTGCAAAATTGCACTTTCTTTTGTCTTAATGATTTCATGGACTTATATTCATCATTATGGTTTTAAGTACCTAAACTTTCTGGAACCAATTTAGACACTTTTAGTAATATGCATACTGAGTAAGAACAATGTACGCTGAATGTTCTCTGAATTAGAAATCAGTGCTGCGATGACTGCTCAAAAAATAAGCAGCCATAGAAACAGCTGGAGAAATAAATGCTTATCCAGCCCTATGAAATGTAGTTTAAAATGAAAGTAATGAGGAAAACACTGTTCATAATTTCTTTTAGACACAAAAGAATCATAAGAAAAAAAAAGGGGCTCCCAGCGGACTGGAGCCCTCATTTCTCCCCAATGCTAAAGAATAAATGGCTGAAAAGAGTCTGCAAGAATATAATAATGTGACTCATTCCAAAGGACTGTTTTTAGTTCTTATAATTTGGGGGGAAAAAAGTAAAGTCCTCATTCAGAAGTGTGGAACAAAATTAAAGTTATAATTATACAAAAGGCTGCACAGTGGCAGCTGCAAAATCCCTAATATTACTTCCCAACTTTAATTCTCAGAATTAATCCAGAGCTTATTGACTGCCTTATTAGCTGCTGTAAATAGCAAAGCCAAGTGTGTTTGTGGGAGGAGGTTGGGAAATCTAAATACAGGATAACAAACCACATTATGGTTATGGATTCTCTCTACACTGATAATACAATAATTTCCCAAGTACATAAAAACATGATGTCAAACACATTGATAATAGTATCAAAAATTTTACTTTCAAAATTAAACCTGAAATATTTAATTTTTTGAAGTTTACATGATCTAGAAACATCTTTTCTTTTGATTTATTGCAGAACACAGCAGAGTGGGATGTAATTAGTGTTGTTGGTGTGGTTTCTTTCCCACCTAGTAATTCTACTGAATTTTCCCTCAGTTAAACAAGGTTTTGTTTATCCTTCAAAATGACAATGTTAACATTTCTACCCATTGGTTTGGCCCTTCTTATATTTTTATTCAATTCATTCTATTTCAATATTTCAAATTATGTAATATAATGTAATTTATTGCTCATTGCTGCTTTTTTAATCTACTTTCTGAATTCCAATGAATCTGTATAAAACATCCTTTTAATAATTTCCTAATAATGATTTTTTATCTTTTTGTTCTGAAACTGGAATAATAGACATCTTGGGGAACTTGAAGTTTTAGCATTGTTCATCCTTAGATGTGCCTAGTAGTTCTGATGACCCTACACCAGTGGTCATTTGAGAAAACAGGACCAACCAACCAACATAAGTAAAGAGCGGTGTGCCCCTCTTTTTGTCATTTTTAATACAAGGAAAGATGTGTAGCATGAATTTGCTCCTGGTGATTATTTTTCACATATTATATTTGATTTTTAAGTTTCCAACAGCTATACATTTTCAGATAATTGTTATTAAAATTATTTTTTCATATTTTTAAAGAACAATTTTAGAATCACCAATAACTTGTTTACAAAATATTTTGAAAGAGCGGCTGGGAAAGTGGCTCAGTGGTAGAGCGCTTGCATTGCATGCATGAGGCCCTGGGTTCGATTCCTCAGCACTACATAAGCAAAAAGATAAAAAGCCAGAAGTGGCACTGTGGCTCAAGTGGTAGAGCGCTAGCCTTGAGCTGAAGAGCTGAGGGACAGCACCCAGGCCCCAGAGTTCAGGCCCCACGACCGGACCAAAAAATATATATATTTTGAAAGAGAAAATTCAGAATCACTATTGCCCTGATTACAAATAATTACTAATGAAAGATATACATGAAAAAAATTAATTAATATGTGTCCTTCACCTGTCTCAGAATAATTTATCACACTTACTAGACTAATTTTTTAAAAGTCCTCTACTCACAAGATGCTGCCAAAATTTATGCACATCTCATTCTGTCATTTACTATTACCAGTAGTGCATTACCATTAGTCCATCACTAGTAGTCTATTAACCAATAGTGTAGACAGCATTTTTTCTTTTGGAATCTCAGACACTTTTATGCAGGCCAGTTACAGATGATCAGAGTTTGATTTGACCCTGTCTACAGTTTTGTTCCTTCTTAACCTTATTACATCTTCACAGTTCTCAGGTTTATAACTCTCTCTTTGATCTTGCACTCCAATTATGTACATCAGCTCTTTTGCATATTCCATCACTTGGATTTGTAATGCTATTTGAAACTTAAGAAATTGCAAATATCAGTCTTTGCCCTTTCTTCTAACACATGATATATTTCAGGGCTTGCATTCTCTCGCTTCATTAAATGTAATTACCAGAAATTCAAATATTTGTACAAAATTCAAAACTTTACCCATGAATTCCTATTACCTTTCACATCCTATATCTAAACTATCATTAATAACTTGGTATCTACCATTAAAACAATTATGTATTTTTATAAGCCTGCTAGTGATTGGTTTTTGTAATAAACCTGATTCCAAATTATAGAAAGATAAGATTAAACTGAAGTCTTTCTTCTTTATTGAGGTAAAAAATTATGGAGAATGCATTGATTGATTGAAGTAAAAATAAGATATTCTTTAAATGAAAAGCCAGTATAAGTGTGTAGATGTCAATACATAGGTTGTTTGGATGGTATTCAGTGTTCTGCATTTCCTCAAGAAGCATCTCTCTGATCTCTGATATTTTTGCAATGACTCTTCAGTTTTTAATTTAACATAAAATTGATAAAAATATTTTAATTATTGCATTTAACTCTATTTGGAAATGTGTGGGCTTGCATTTAAGCAGGTCAGAAATAAAAGTCATTGTAACTGCAAAGGAAGTACACATGTCCTTGTATCTCTGGAGCAAGCTACGGTGCCAAATGAAGGAGCAGAGGTTGCCTTTCTGGTTTATAGATTGCTATGAACATTGGTGTTCACTACTACATCACCTTAATGTGATTTTCTTTGCTATGTAAACTTTATTCTCACCAATAATGTTTATAGATTCTTGTGCCAGAACCATAGCTTTAGTGATGTCTTCACTAGTGTAGTCCTTCCTATGTATGAGGGAATTGATAACAGCTTGAGAATCCATCTCAGGCACTAGAACTGGCAGGTGTTCCAGTTACTTATATAATACTGCATGCATTTGACTCTAACACAGGCACATTCTCCTTATACTTTCTCACTTCTGCACCATAGATAATACCTAATACAATGCAAATCCTATATAAACAGCTGCCACTCTGTATAGATTAGGGAATAATGAAAAAAAGGCCTAATCATGTTTAGCATAAATACAAGCAGCACAAACCTAATGATATTTTTCATTCACAGTGGGCTGAAGCGTTAGGTGCTGTGGGCTGAATTCTGATAGTAAGCTTCATTTAGTGATAGAAGTAACCATGGATGGAAAGCTTCTATGACATGGGTGTAGAAGAAGCTGAGCATTGTGGTGCACTCCTGTCATCCAATCTACACCAGAGGTGCACTAGGCCATCCCAAGCCACAATGAAAGATTCTATCTAAAAATTAACCAAAGCACAAAAAGACTGACATATGGATCAAGAGATAAAGAGCCTTATCAGAAGGCATGAGGTCCCGAGTTCAAACTCCAGAATCACAAAAGAAAGGAGCAATATGTTTTTTACTAAGTAGTCATCTATTCATTTAACAAACATCTTGCTTGAGTAACTTTATTTATTTATTTATTTTGGTGGGGTCAGTTATGTGGCTTGAACTCAGAACCTGGGTGTCCTTTCTGAGCTCTTTTTTTTTTTTTTGCGGGGGTGGTGGGGGTGTTGATCATGGGGCTTGAACTCTTGTCCTGGGTGCTGTCCCTCTGCTCTTCACTTCAATGTGAGTGCTCTACCGCTTGAGCCACAGCACCACTTCCGGTTTTCTAGTGGTTTATTGGAGATAAGAATCTCACAGACTTTTTTGCCTGGGCTGGCTTTGAACTGCGATCCTCAGATCTCAGCCTCCAGAGTAGCTAGGATCATGGTCCTGAGCCACCGGCACCCGGCTGAGACACTTTGTTTTGAAGAGTGCATCAGGTAACCCCTGGTCCACATTGTTGTGTATCATAACTCATAATACTATCAAATACCTCAGAAACTATATTGTGTTACATAATTACAATCTTGCTAGTTCGGGGGTTCCTTGAAATGGAAGGGTATTCCTCACAAGGAATAGTTTAACAGTGGCTGGTGATGGCTGACGCTTCAGTACAGACTTTTTGCTTCATGCTTTTGCTTCAACCAAAGTATTTTACTGAATTCATAATTTGTTCTAATAGAAGGGTACTCCAGGAAAAGCAGCCTTAAAAATAAAGAAGAAACTATTATCTAGTTCCTGAAGACTAAGTGGCATCTGTCCAACATCAATACTGCAGGGACTGGGGCATATTTGCTTCTAAACATAAAATTATAGACTTCCTCTAGATTATGAAGTCTCTGATTAGCTTTCATGGAAACTCCTAACAATATAAGGATAGAAAAAAAATCAGCCAATATTTTTTTTTTTTTGGTCAGTCGTGGGGCTTGAACTCTGGGCCTGAGTGCTGTCCCTCAGCACTTCAGATCAGGGTGAAAGCTCTACCACTTGAGTGAAAGCATCACTTCTGGTTTTCTGGTGGTTTATTGGAAATGAGAGTCTCACAGACTTTCCTGCTCTGACTGACTTTGAACAGCAATCCTCAGATCTCAGCCTCCTGAGTAGCTAGGATTACAGGCGCGAGCCACCGGTGCCGGGTTTTCAGCAAATACATTTAGAAATATAAAAAGAATATACCTGAAAAAGTTGAATAAGAGCCATGGTCAGTTAAATCTAGATTTTTCTTCAGGCCAGGATGGTATGTCTCCTACTGAATAATTGGCTCTAGAGTAGTAAGTTAAATACCACTTTAAATTAAAACATGGGCTGAAAAGCATTATGTCCTCTTTCCATTCCTGTGCCAAGAATCATAAAACAATGGCAAGTTTAGTTTGACTCAGTTTCAATTGTTTAAGGTCATAGCATCTTACTTGGTTCACTGGAAATATTATCTTGTTCTAACAATTCCTGATGGGGCACAACTCTAGTGACCTAACATCTATTTACTAGGCTCTGCTTTCTGCAGGTGGCATCACCTCCCAAAAGCTCCCAAAGCAAAACTTCAACACTTAACCCTCTGAAGGTCATTCCACATGCATATGGTGATAGGCACTAAGGAAGCATCTAGCATGAACACATTAAACTTGATATATGTGTATATATAATGCTCTTCCTTACTAGTCTGCCCAAGATACAAATTAAGTTTAATATCCAACCTTAAATAGCTAATTATGTAATATAACTGATTAGTGGTATAATAATGTTTACCACAAGAGCTTCAATTTATTTTTATCATAAGTCATAAAATCAGTTTAGGAATGCAAAATGACTATGCATTAGTATAATATACCAGTTCTCTAAATTTTTAGATTTTTACATGAATACCATGTTAGTTAGACAGACTGAATATGTGAAATCAAAATAACCATGCTTTTTTCTGCTAAGATTTCAATACACTGCACCTAGGTGGAATGACATAGAGTTGACAAATAGTATCTGTGTAGTGATATAGTCTGTGAAGTTTTTCAATGCTAAATTAGTAAGTAATACTATTAATTCATTTGATTAAAGATATCAGGATTTACTGGCTTAGTGATAGTTCTAGCACAAATTCTTTTCCTCATTCATTCAGTGAATGCATTTGAGAGCAAGAAGTAGTTTCCTGTTCAAATATAGGCAATGTGGGTTTCTTTTTGTAAGAATGTAATCATTCTCTCTTTCTTTTTCTTCTTCTCCCTCCTTCTGTACTCCTTCCTCTACCTTTCATTCTGAAGAGAGAAGGAAGCTATAAAGGAAACATTTGAAGAGAAAATGCTGTAGTTACAGTAAGGTATGTATAATAGAGTTTAGAATCAAGGAAGTAATGTGTTTCATTATGGGCAAGGGATAACTGAGTGTCTACTTAGGAAAGGTATTTTCCAATGAGGTGACTACAAGGTATAAAAACATTAATATAATGAGCTGTGAACTGACAGCTCATACTTAAAATCCTAGTTAAGTTTGAAGTTTGAAGCCTACTCTAGGAAAAAAAAAACAAAAACAAACAAACAAAAACCTAGGGGAGGGAAGGGATGGGAGGTAACAATGCTAAATAGGAAATGTGCTCATTACCTTATTCATGCAACTGTAACACCTCTGTACAGTATCTTTACAATTATATATATGCAGAAAAAGAAAAAAAATCTATGAAACTCTATCCCCCAAAGTATCAGCAAAAAGCTGGGCTGGAGGCATGGCTTAAGTTGTGTAGTGTTCGTGGTGAGCAGGCAAGCTGAGTGAGACTGAGACACTGAGCAAGTCCCAGGATCAGCAAAATGTAAAAACAATAACAACAGCAGCAAAGCGCCACTGACAGAATATCTAATAAAAGGCCATAAACATTAAGATAGATAATTTCGTCTTCATGAGCAAGCGTCAGAGGGACAGATCAATCAAATCTTGTTAATAGCAAAATTCCTGGAAATTTATAAAAGTCTTAAAACTCTAAAACTCATATAATGGGATTAGAACGCCCAATATGTAATCAATAATTTGAACCCACAATATTTGAGTTGTCAGTTTTCTAGACTGAGCAAAAAGTAACATAAGTAGGGAATGAGCACAAACTGCTTACTAAAAATTACTAAAAATATGTATTTTAAATGGGAACCAAAACCACATAATTAGGAATAAATGAATGAAATCTGATATGCAAAGATGGAATGTGTATATTTAAAGTAAAGAGATAAAAACATGCATAAAGAAAAATTGAAATCATGAAAACAAATAGAGAAACCAGATGGCATTTTTGCATATTCTATTGTTAATAAGAGAACATGTGATAATATGGAACAATTTATTCCTTCAGTAGTTTTTGTCTGAATAATTTTTGTTTCTTTGGTAATTTCAGCTAAATTTTATATCAATGCATACATTCAGATATTTTGATAGATTTACTGTAAGTGTCCTGTCCTACTAATCAGTCATTAATTTCCTTCTATTTAATTATCTATCATTTGTTTGAACCTACATCTTCACCTAAGACATTTGAGATATTATTGTTTATTGAAATCATTTACAAGTTTTGGAAATAATAACAAAATGATCAGTACAATGATCGATGCTTTGGCCCTTTAGAACTCAACAGTAAGTTAGTAATTTAGATTTTTTTTTTTGGGTCGGTTGTGGGGCTTGAACTCCGGGCTTGGGCATGTCCCTGCACTCAAGGCGAGGGCTCTGCTGCTTAAGCCACAGCACCACTTCCTAAGTTAGTAATTTAGGATGCTAAAGATGGGAGATGATAATTTCTATGTGAATGTGTTTCAGGTAAACAGACACAAAAATACATTATAAAAAGATTAAATGTTTTCAAACATTTGTGGCATGGAGAATAAAAACTATCCCTGTCAAATAACAATGTTCAAAATTATTGCATTTAATTTGATTTAACATAAAATTAAAATTTTAAATATTATCTATAACTATAAGCAAATTATATGTTCTCTAAATGGCTTGAAAGATAAAGAACAATGATATAATTTGGAAAAAGAAAGTTTTGGTTTTACAGCAATATAAAAGTCTGTACTCATATCAATAATATTTTAAATGTCACTGAGATCCCCTATTTTCCAAGCATTTATGTGATAGGTCTGGAATTCTTGTCAGAATAGCCATCATTTGTCAAGGAAACTATGAAGTAGTTTTTCTCTCCTCTAAACAAGCAAGTAACTATTGCATCTGCTAACCAGGCTTTAGAGACCTTAGTAATTTTAATGACAAAAATGATGACACCATTTCAAGAGAAAAACATCTTATTTGGCTACACATGAAATGTAGGAAATCAGGCTGAAACATAATTCATGAAGACAATATTTATACATGTAAAGTTTAATTTCTTGCTGAGAAAATCATGAAGCTGTAAATATCATAGGATACAGAGATGATCAGTCTTACAATGACCTTTTTATTCTTAGTTTTGTCAGCTATGATGTGCTTTCATCCGTTTCTCTGTACTTGTATCTACTTTTATTGTGGTTATCTTTTATTGTCGTTACTGTTGCAGCTGGTTGTACTTTGCTGTTGTGTTTGGTAGTTACCCACATTTTTGAAGATTTTTGGTGATTTGTCAGGTTGCATATAGACTAAAAGTCAAACTGCTTGTCTTATTCACAGTTCAAGCTTTCAGCTCTTGTCCTGTGTTATCCCTTTTTGTTAAGCATGATTTTGTCCAGAGAGATACTGCATCGAAAGCAATTTGTAACATTTATAAAAATAGAAAAGTGTTAGTATGAGATGTATTTCTCCTCATCTTTACCACTCACTAAAATAAATGGAAGAATACCATGTTTTACTATGGTAAAATAATAGGTTTATGCATAAATCCATGCTGTTCTTGGATACATAATTCAAGAAAAGAGGAAAAGGTAAGGTCCACGTTGATAAACTCCAAGTCTGTACTTTGAGTGAATGTTGAACTGTGAAATTCAAAGGTTCAAATAAATAAAGAGATCATGAGCAAGAAATAAATATGTTACCAAGTGGAAATTCTACAATAAATTGAGCATATTATATTTAATATATATGTATATTTACTATTTTGTTGCATGTTTTAGTTTATACAACAAACCAAAAACATGAATATAAAAAGTGCATATATATGTCCTTATATATTTATTTATTTTTTAGGGGGGTCCGGTAGTGGGGCCTGTCCCTGAGCTCTTCTGCTCAAGGCTAGCGCTCTACCACTTGCGCCACAGTGCCACTTCCGGCTTTTTTCTTTTTTGCCTATGTGGTGCTGAGGAATCGAACCCAGGGCCTCAGGCATGCAAGGCAAGCACTCTACCACTGAACCCTCTTTCCAGCCCCCTTATATATTTAATTATGTGTATATTTGTATATATAATATATAAACTTATATATGGGTGTGTTTGTGTATGTATGCTTAGAATTTGTGGGAGAAATTCATTTCATAACAACAAGCTAATATTCATAACTAACAATTAATATGTGACAAGGCATATTATGGCTGGATGATGTACAGTATTCCTAAAATATTATAAAGTTTTTCAACTTTTTTTTAGGGGTTACAATTACATGAGCAAGGCAATGAGTACATTTCTTATCAAGCATTGTTGCCTCCTCCTTTGTTTTTCCTCTACCATCCCTTCCCTCCCATCTCCAAAACGTATACTCCTCCTCCCCACACCTAAATTGTGAAGTTTGTTTTTCTACATAGTGTCTTGTAAATCTCATTGTAGCAATGGGTCTACCTTTATCCCTTAAACAATTTGGTATCACTTAAACAATTTGTTTTTTCACTTCCCCTCCCCAAATTATACCAACATCAAATACAGTGAAAACAGGGGTTATACCGTGGAGTAGGGACATACAAAATAACAAAAAGTTCACATGGTACCTTATAAGTACGTTAGAAACAACAGCAAGACAAAAAAAATAAAAACAAAACACTTATGTCCTTGGGATACATTTCACTTAACATCATCTTATCTGACCTTTTCTGCTTGTCTCAGACATATACTAGTTATTGCAAATAAGGGAAACCATGGGACCTATGTTTCTAAAATGGCCAATAGACACATGAAGAAATGCTCAAGCCTCCATAAAATAAATGCAAATCAAAACAACACTGAGATACTACCTCACCCCGTTAGAATGGGTATAATCAATAACTCCAATAACAGCAGATGCTGGAGGAGATGTGGACAGAAGGGAATCCCACTGCATTGTTGGTGGGAGTGCAAACTTGTTCAACCACTTTAGAAAGTAGTATGGAGGTTCCTCAGAAGACTCCACATAGAGCTCCCCTATGACCCAGCCCACTTTGGGGCATTTACCCAAATGATCACAAACAAGATCATACTAAAGCTACCAGCACAACTATGTTTATTGCAGCATTATTTACCATAGCTAAGATATGGAACCAATGCAGATGCCCCTCAGTAGATGAGTGGATCAAGAAAATGTGGTATATATACATAATGGAATTCTTTGCCTCCATCAGAAAGAATGACATTGCCCCATTTGTTAGGAAATGGAAAGACTTGGTAGTTTTTCAACTTCATGAAATTTACAACACAATTGTCTCAGTTATAAATAAAAATAACAATAAAACCCACTTAGAACAAGAGAAAAAAATTCAGTACATGTGACCACATAGGTATTGTACTATATTTTTGTGCATGAAAAAATAAAATCTATCTGATATCTTTTACATTAAAGATTACTCAACAACAAAGAAGGTTTAGGAAGACAGAAAGGAATGAAAAGAGAAATAAAATATAGTGAAACTAGAACCTTAAAATGGATGTGTTAAATTGAAGTGAGGTCTGAGCTCATTATTCTTCATAGGTTTAAATGGCATTTACTCATATCACACTGGATATTTTTTTTATCATCCCACAGCCCCAAGTTCTAAATGCCAGACTCATAACCAAATGGGCTTTGATTTTCACTTATGTATCTCAGTCATCACACATAAATCATGTTTTCAACAAAATTCATGGTTTTATCTGTATTTTTTTCATTGTAAGAAATTGCACCACTATTCTTAGAAATCTTCAGCTGCTACTCAGAAAGATGTCCCTCCTCCATTCTTATATGTTATTCTCAATCTGACTATATGCACTGTCTGTATAGACAGCACTACAGATCCAAAGGGTCATCTTATCTCAACTAGTTGGGTGCAAGAATCCCTTGAAATTCCCCTAGTTGTCATTTATGACTTTAGAGTCAATTATCCAAAAAGGACAAAGTAACCATGACGAAAGTTAAAGTTATGGAACAGATAAATGTTCTGAAAAAAATCTTGACTTTTTTTTTTTGAAACAGTTTCAGTATGTGGCTCAAGCTGTCTTAGTATTTAATCTGCAGTCCAGGCTGGTCTTAAACTGGTGGTCCTCCTGTCTCAGTCTCTTTGTAATGTTTTTCATGTTTTATGAAGTAAGCCTTCACAGCTATCAGAGGTTTAGAGACTTCCTATCTGACCTCAGATTTAAAGCATTCTGTTTTTTTTTTTAATGTGGTTTAACCAAGTGGTCTCATTGCTGCTGGTCAAACTCACCAACAATGTTTATTTTCACCTCTCTGCCTACATGTTTTATTCAACAAAAGTTCTCAAAACACCCTCCCTGATATTAAGGACTTATTCTTTCACTATAATTACATAATTGCTAAAATTTAATCAGTGAGTCTGTCAGTCAACCTATGTAAAACAGATCCCCACTCTACCTTTACACCCCATCATTCTAGCCCTGGATTATTCCCCATTTAAACTCACTTCAGAAATATATATGACATCACATCAACTGACTTTCTCTGCTTGACTCATACATATACTAGTTATTGCAAATAAGGGAAACCATGGGACCTATGTTTGTTTGGGCTTGGCTTACTTCACTTAATATAATTTTTTT
>NW_012267237.1:17964862-17969361 GCF_000151885.1 Dipodomys ordii | reverse complement strand
TTTTTTTTTTTGGTTGGTCATGAACTCTGGGCCTGGGCGTTGTCTCTGAGCTCTTCAGCTCAAGACTAGCACTTTACCACTAGAACCACAGCACCACTTCCGGCTTTTTCTGTTTATGTGGTTCTGAGAAATCAAACCCAGGGCCTCATGCATGTGAGGCAAGCACTTTACCACTGAGCAATCTTACCAGCCCCTGTCTTCATTCTTAACATGTTGCTAAAAAATATAGCACTTAAGTCTTGTAATGTATGCATGAACTATTTTTCATAGTGTGATGGTGGTGAATTCCATGCTCAGAGCAACTGCAAGCTCAGCTGTGAACCTGTATCAGTTTGTACAGGGCAACAAACTGGAAGAAAAAGTCACATATCAGATGGATGGAATGTGTTTATGAGGGTTAACGGGATTGATGAGTAATTTGTCACTTCTTAATTTCCCCAAGTTTTAGCACTACCGCATTGCGGAACCTGAACTTTGAAGGGACTCCTTCAAATCTACAAAAGTGTATGTTTAAATGATTTGAGTGGTTTATAATAAAAAAACACACAAATATTAGAACTTCTTTCTCAAAGAGTGCACAGTACAAACAAAAATAATCTTATTCATCATTAAATAATTAAAATTCCAATAGAAAATAAGGACTAAAATTAAAAACAAGTGTGCAATTCTTTCAGACAGTAGCTGATTAGAATGCAAAAAGAAGGAAAGAAGAATAAATGGAGTAAAATAATCCTACTCAAGGATGATAAAATTGTCTAAATAGATATTTAGTTATCAAAATTGCTAAAATTATATTCTTTTGTGCCCAAGGGATAAATTAATATTCATATGAAACCTGTAGGATAAAATACAAACTAAAGTCCACTTAAACAGAACAGATAGACACCAGTGAATAAAACAATAGAGATATGGTGGCCGATTTGTAGTTTAGATGGTAGGTAAACTGAAGTTTAAAATGAAGTTGTCAAAAATGAAGTTATTAGTTGAATTCATAATATATGTTTTTTTAAAAAAGACATATTTTCATGAAAGAAAATATAAAAGGCTTTGGATATAAAAGCAGTTCTAGGCCGGGCGCTGGTGGCTAACGCCTGTAATCCTAGCTACTCAGGAGGCTGAGATCTGAGGATCGCGGTTCAAAGCCAGCCTGGGCAGGAGAGACTCCTATCTCCAATAAACCACTAGAAAACCGGAAGTGGCGCTGTAGCCCAAGTGGTAGAGCGCTCGCCTTGAGCTAAGAGCTGAGGGACAGCGCCCAGGCCCAGAGTTCAAGCCCCACGGCCGACAAAAAAAAAAAAAAAGCAGTTCTACCGAAGTATATATGTTGAACAATTTTACAGAGTTCCGCAAAACAGTGGAAGTTAAGAGATGGGACTTTTTGTAGTAAATTCTCAGCAACATTCATCAAGGCAGACCATTTTCTTATTGCATGAGTATGTCATGTATGTAAAGAACCAAATGGAAAACAACAGAGGAAAAATTTATAAATGTAAAATGCATGATAATTAAAGCACAAAATCAACCAACAAACATGACTGAACATCAAATAATCAAGTGACAAAGCACACATTTCTCACCAGTCCTACTCGTGTGTATGTGTGTGTGTGTGTGTGTTGCTAGGGTCAAACCAAGGCCTTGTACACAGTAGGCAGTTATTCTATCATTGTTAGTATTTAACCCATATACATGCCAGCTCAGCTATGGTAATATTTTTATTTCCTCTGTGTTTTTTTTTTTTAATTCTTACTGTGGACTACTGTGAATATAGTACCAGGACTGAACATCCCAACTGTTAGACATGGTGTTTTCTTCAATATGCAAATGCCAGAGGTATTTTACATTATTGTAAATAAATGTTGAAGCCATTACCAGAATCAGAAAGACCTACATGATTTTCCCAGTCTTAATCTCCTTTCCTATCCAAATTATCTCCTACCCACACTCTACCCCAGTCACACAAGCCCTTCTTCAGCCCTGCTCCTGCTCCACACATGGTCTCCCATCCCAGTCACTGAGCTGTCTGCACTGTGTTGGCACTCCTCACAATACGGCACACATGACAACTAAGTGACCCTTTCTTAACACTAGGCTTAAAATAGGACCTCAGGAATCCTGGTTTCCATGAACAAATCTTGTAACGGTCCTACTTCATTACTTATCATCATCTAAAAGAGTGTGAAATTGTGTTTTGCTATTTTTGCCCACTTTTGATATGCTCCAGAATATAAGAACTTTGATTCTCAAATTCTTTCAGAAAGTAATCAACAAATATTCATCCTTTATTCATGGCTATGACAAGGAGAATTCAGGATGTTGACAGACAAGGTGAGTTCTTGAATTTTTATTGAGTAATACATATTAACTCCAAAATAGAATGTTAAATATAGATTAACAAAATTACTACAGCAAAACTAACTTGTTTTTAAATATAATGATTAATGAGAGTTCATTAAAACCTGAGAAAATTAAGCACTCTCTATAAAACATATGGTTAATAGACAATTGTACTAGCTCTTTCTTTCTTTCTTTCTTTCTTTCTTTCTTTCTTTCTTTCTTTCTTTCTTTCTTTCTTTCTCTCTCTCTCTCTCTCTCTCTCTTTCTCTTTCTCTCTCTTTATTGGCAGCACTGAGATTTGAACTCAGGGACATGCACTTGTTTGGCTGACTTGATGCCACTGAAATACAACCTTTGCTCTGCTTCACACTTGGTTATTTTTAGAAAAGAATCTCCCCCACCCCCATTATATCTGAGATCCTAGGCAAGTCAATGCACCCAGTTTCTCACCAAGGAGACAACATCTCATAGACTTTTATGCCCAGAGAGTCCTATAATTATGATCTGTCAGTCTCAGTCTACCAAGTTGCTAGGATGACAAGGTTGAGCCACTGTGCTGGACTGCTAGTCTATTTATTTATTTTTTGAGTGACAATAAAATCCAGAATCACAAATTTTAATTAGATGTCTAACTTTCTAAATTTGTAACATTGCTCAATTTTCCTATGGTGCCTAGATTTTTCATATTTTTAAAAAAATATTAAGTACTTATACAAAAGAGTTGACATTTAACAAAGCAGATCATGAATACAACATATGTTGATCAATGTCACTCCTTTCAATATATTCACCCATCCCGCCCCTACCCACCCCTTCCCTCACTCTTCTTAATTTTGTAGGATATATATTGGGCTCTTGGCTGTATTTACTCAGATTTCTTTTCCCTCATCATTTGTTTACCCCATTCCCTTTGACCTATCCTACCCCTTTGGAGTACCTACTTCCTGGTATGTTATTTTGCTGAACTTTGATTTTTCCTATTTAACCAATTATGTTATTTGTATTATCCCTTAAACCTAACATATTTCAGTTTGGTTCTTGAGTAATTGAATATATGTCTGATATTTTCCAAATAGTATTACATTCACTCTTCACAAAAAAATAACTAAGATATATATGAAGTTAATTTTAAAAAGTTCTAAGGATATTGAAAAAAATATCCATTACTGACTGAATGCAGTAAATGACAAGGACTCTAACACACTAGCCATCACTCATATTTTCTTATTACTTTGAGTTCATTATACAGGATAATGGATTTCTCATGACATTTTCATATATTACACACACATGCATATATACATACAGAACATATATTATAATGTTTGCTGTTATCCTCCCTCAACCCCCTTTACTTTTTATGTAATACCACTGTATTTATGACAAATATAATTAAAATAACAAAAAGAAACCAAACCTAAAATCAGTCTTATGAGCTTACAAATATACAGAGCCCTTCTTACATTTGTTAAGATGGTTCTCTCTTCACGGTGCAGCCTTCTGCAAGTTCTTGCTTTCTTCAGGCTCCCACTGAATGACATTAAGGAGGCTTAGTGTCACTCTGCTCCCAATTTCTAGTTCTTTATGCCCAATCACTGCCACTGTGACACACTTTGTCTTACATGCTACTCAGCTCTCCACAGACCATGTCAAATTATTATGCTCAGGTGTAAGAAGAGTTACTTGTGTTATTTTCTTGTATACAATTAGCTGACTTTTCCTTGTCTGTTTGTGGTGCATGTATGAAATGCATGGCCTCATTCACCTTACATAAGCACTCAGAAACAGCCTTGTGTCCAGCCTTTTAATTTATTTGTACTTCACACAGACTAGTAATCAGCATCCTAACAGTGTTCCAAGATGCATTTACTGCACAGGGAATCTTCATGCTGTGAAAGCCCCAAACACTCTGGAGGATTTTTAGATACACTGGATGATTTGCCTCCCATTCTTCTCCTCTCGTTCTTTTTCAATGCTTTCTCGCCATGCTCTCCATATCAGTACAAAACCATCCAATTTGTCCTTCACTCTGAGTGTTCACAATCTCCATGACAGTTCTAAAACATTTCCTCCAATTCATAAGCATTTTCTTTTTCCTGTTTTTCCTGGCACTGTGTGTGTGTGTGTGTGTGTGTGTGTGTGTGTGTGTGTGTGTGTGTGTGTGT
>NW_012267237.1:17954671-17964802 GCF_000151885.1 Dipodomys ordii | reverse complement strand
TGCTTAAGGCTAGTGCTCTATCACTTGAGCCACAACTTCACTTACTTTTTGGTGTTTAACTGGAAATAAGAATCTTACATACTTTCCTGCCTCCACTGGCTTTAAATTGTAATCCTCAGATCTCAGCCTCCTGGTAGCTCGGATTACAGGCATGGACCATTCATCCTGGCTCAAACTCTTTTATACTTATGTTTAAGGTTGACTGCTTTGTAATTTTCCTTAGAATTCCTGTCTCCTGTCTTTGTATTTAACTTTCCATATGTTTGTACATTTCTTTTCAAGAAATTATATTCTATTTATATTATATTCAAGAAATTATATTCTATGATATAGAATATAATTAACTCAAAATGACAAAAATGACATAGAATATAATTAACTCAGCAACATTTACTTGCTAAATGAATGACTGATTTTTATACACCTTTATGATTTCAGATGTGTGCCTTATTATCAACTCCATTAGTTCATTACTATAACAAGATTCTTATTTTGATTTACTTCTGTTCTGATTGGTACTCACTATCTTGGTTGGTTGACTTCTTTAATGTGGAGACCTAAATTTTACAAACAAGTCATAGAGATTACTTGCCAGTTGGGCTTTGAGATACTAAGAAAGGTAAAAAAGAAATAGATTAATCACTGATATATAGAATAAACATTTAGAGATTTTTCTCTGAGATTCCTTACAATGATTGAAGTAATTTCATTAATACATTATGTTTGAATAGATAATAAGGTAACATATCATTTTTTTCCATGGTGAGGCTTGAACTCTGGGCCTGTGCTCTGTCCCTGAGCAATTTAGCTTAAGGTATGGTCTACCACTTGAGCCACAGCACCACATCAGGTTTTCTCATAATTAATTGGAGATAAGAGTCTTATGGACTTTCCTGCCTGGGCTGGCTTTGAACTCTGATCCTCAGATCTCAGCCTCCTGAGTAGCTAGGATTACAGGCATGAGGCACTGGTGCACAGCCCATATCAATTTTATTTAGATAAGTTACATTGTTTTAGTTGATGTCCAACAAATATCGTTGATATATTTGAGGGATAACTGACAAAAAGAAACCTTAGATGAAAAGTAGTGTAATCTGTGCAGATGACTTATTAATATTAAAAACATGTCTTAATTTCAAAAACAAAATTATGAAGTTTTCCTTGAGACAATATGCTGTATTTCACTGTTTATTTATTAATGCCTTTAAATAAATTAATACCTAGTATCTACTTGGCACAAGCATTGGAGATTTGTAAGGTTGAAATTTACTATGGCAGTTCAATGATGATGATATAAATGACTACAAAAATATAATCTAAGCATATTTCTAATCATATGCTTATTAACTACCAGATATTATTAATTCCCAGATATTCCATGTATATCATCCTACACAAACAAGATGGAGAACACAACCTACCAAAATGCAATATTGTAGGATTCATAATATTTTATTTACTAGAAATGAAGATAGAAGGTATTAATTTGCTTAAGAATATCTTTTCCCTTGAATCCAACTCAAGGTCCAAAATACCTATTGTACAGGACAAAAGCCAATTATCCTGACATGAATAGATATAAAAAAGTCATAATAAAAATGTCATAATAAAAAGGAAAAATAATATTAAAATGTTGTATTTTTAAAGATTTTATTCCTTAACTTGGGCTTGAACTCAGAGCTTACACCATAGTCCTTAGCTTTTGTGCTCAAAGCTGGTACATTATCAACGAGGCGCAGCTCCACTTTGCTTCCATTTTCTTTTTTATATTTTCTTTGTGTGTGTGTTTCGTTTAGAGTAAGAATCTCATTCTGCTCAGGCTGGAATCACAATCCTCATATCTCAGCCTTCTAATGAGGCAAATAAAATATTTATTAATATATAATAAATTAAAACAAGCTATTGAATAAGGTTTCATTGAAAATTTTTAGATATTAAGATTTTTAAAGTAATTTACCAATCTGTGACCAGTAGCAAAGGAGGAAAAGCTAAGGAATAATATGACTTAGTAGAGCACAAAACATTAACAAAGATGTTTAACCAATCGTGAGAAAATTGAGAATGTATGTGATGTCCAGTTCTCTAAGACTTGTATTTATCTCTGTTTCCATAGAATGGTTAATAATACAATTCCAAATATGTGAATGTCTGTTTTGGGAGCATATAACTTTATAAACACTTGAAGACTGGTGGGAAAGTTTTAGCATTTATTAGACGAATCCTTTATTTGTGTTAATGTGTCTCATTTTTACTTTTAGAAGGAGCAGTACCTTTCAATCCCATATACAGTAAAAGATAATTGGGTGCTTGGAAATAACATAATCAAAGATGAGAGCCATGAACATCCCATTGTCAGTCTGTTGCATTAATAAAAGTACAATCATCTTGCTTTATTTTAAATATACTATGTGAACAACTTCAGTAATTGTGCACCCCTGGTATGCACCATTGTACTTTTTATTGCCAGGTTATTCTCCAATGGAAAAATCACAGATGTTGACCAAAATTAAAGTAATAGTTCATTCTCATGGAAGCATAGGTTTACAAATTTCTTAGGTAATATGAAAACGATGAACATGGCCATCTGCATTTAGGTCCAGTCATTGGCGATGTTACTTGATTTTCAAACTGAAGTTACAAAATGAAACAAAGAATTTTTTTGATAGAATTATTGTCTTTAATGAGAGTGTTCCTTAAGTTGTCAACTTTGGGTGACCTTGAGCAAGTTCAGTTTACTTCAGAACATCTAGCACTACAGGAAGTTTCTTTGTAAATCTTTCATTCTGCCAATGAAATAGCGGAAACACATATAGTTTGGTAAGATGAAAATGTATCAAACTTCAATTTTTTGTAACTGACGAAAATTAAGACAAGTAAATGTTATGATTTGTCTTTCTCTTTTTTGATTCATTCTAGATAGACAGTTCAGCAGCAGGCTGTTCAAATAGTCTGCCTGTTCTATAAAAATACTAACTTCCCACTTTAGGTAAGTGACCTTCTTCGACCTTTGCATTATCAATGTAGCTATAAAAGGAGAACGAAATGAGTTTTCCCAGAGATTCATAGATAATAGGATAAAAATAAATAATACCACAAACTTACAAAGTTTTATAGATAATAAAGTAGAGATAGGAAAGAAACATATAATTAGGTTAGTTTGGAAGTTAGACATGGTAGAGGTTACGGTTGTTTTTTGTTGGAAAAGGACAGTATGGTCTCTATAAAAGAGTCTTATTTGAGAAAAGTTTCCTGCTATATTATAAAATTAAGTTTCACTTATAAATCAATATCTCTGTGTGAGTTAAAATTTATTTGTACCTAAGGCATGATAATTGATAGAAATAAGTCACATTTGATGGGACCTTATGCTTGTATTACTATGTACTATGCTTATATTGTACTACACTTACATTATACATTATACTATGGTTAGACACATTGCCCTCTTCTGATGTCCTGAAGTACATATGTTTATAGATCAAAGATAAAAGGGGGCAGGACACTGTTGGGTTGTACCTGTAATCCTAGTGGATTAGATCTGAAGATCACAGTTCAAAGCCAGCCTGGGCAGGAAAGTCTTTAAGACTCATCTCCAATAAGCCACCAGAAAATGGGAAGTGGGTCTGTGGCCCACAATGGTAGAGCACTAGCCAAGCACAAAAAAGTTCAGAGACAGCTCTCAGGATTCAAGTTCAAGTAGCATGACCAACAAGAACAACAACAAAAAATGCTGACCTCAGCTTTAGACTTAAGACCTTCCCTTCCTTTCTTTTCTCTCCCATTCTTTTATTTTTCCATCCATCCTTCTTCTTCTTCTTCCTCTTCTTCCTTTTTATCTTTTCTTTTCTTGTTATTTTGATAAGGACTAGATAACCATAAGCAATGAGAAATGCAAAGTAAACCTATATTAGAGTTATAAGAGGATCTCTGAGTCTCTGAGCAAAAGCATTACAAATAATCATTCACACTTACAGGTGACCAACCTATGGAACCAACAAGGTTATAAAGTGTCCAAAGAGTTTTTTTTTCCCCTTTAAGTACTCCTTCCAAATGAAGTATAATAATATGCTTCATTCCAACCAAAGGTGTGTCTGTAAACATTACATACTCAACTTCCCACCACAGGCCAGTAAAACCACACCCAAATGATCAAATATTATTCATGATGTATTTCAGTAAACATCCCCCATCTTTAGCCTAGTGACTTTGGATATTCAGTGATCTAAGACATTCTCTTTTCAGTGAGTTTGGATTTATGTTATTATCCAAGAAGGACTACCTGCTAATAAGAGTCCAGTCCTGAGACAGTAGATTATCATAGCAAAGCTAGCCATCACTCTGTTTTGTGATTGCTTTAACTAGGCACACCTTCTCTAAGGCCAACAGTGCTCTCTCAAAAAAGGGCTAAAAATAATCTGAAGTGTCATCTGCCTAATTCCTCAGGACATATTTGTTTCTCTATTATAATTCTCTAGTAAATTTTCTCATAACTTGTCTTATTTTTTACTTCTTTGCATGAGTGCTTGTCACAAGAATCAAGAATCAAGGCTGATTAGTTGCAATGAATTTCCAGTAACATCTCTAGTTTCTCTCTTCCTTCAAAAAAGGGGAGGATTTAATACATTGGTTTTCATAAGAATCCGGTCTAATAAGTAGTAGATAAGGGAAAGCAGAGATAAGATTAACACGAAGTATCACGAATTTTAGGCTGCTCTGTTCAAGGCCATCTTGTGTCACGTGAGGATAACATGTTGCAAATGACCACCATTAGAGATAATAGCTGAATGGTAGAACACGTGTTTAGCATGTTCAGAGGCCTTGCTTTGATCCTCATACTGCAAAATTAGTAAGCAAGTAACTAAACGCATAAGTTTTGGCTTTATTTTGAGTCTAATTTTTTGTTTATCCCAGTTTATGTGGACTCTACTTAGTGATAATCAGTATAAAGTGACCTATTTTTTCAGTTATTTTTATGCATACATCAATAATGTGCTCGTGTTATTCTTGATTAGCACACCTACACTAAAATTTTCAAACAAAATGAGAAAGAATATGTGTATGATTTATTCAGTTAATACAATTTTAAACGGTATGTAAAAGCTTAAAACATTAATTGGTAAAGGAGTGCCTCTATCCTTTGCCAAGAGAAATGGACTTAGAAAAAAAAGCAACTCAGTGACCAAATAATTACACAAAAATGTGTTAACTTTATTAATCAAGTACAAATTGGAACCACCTTGAAAAATCAACAGACTAAACTCTAAAAGTAGCAGTTAGACAAAGAATATTGGAAGTGAGATGGAGGCAGGTAAATCTCAGCCTGCTGGGACAATTTTACATCACTGTGTGTATTTTGGGTAAACAAATGATATTTATAACAGTAAAATACCTGTTCTCTGTGACTTACTAATTCCATTTCTAAATGTTGAATTAAAATATGCCTTTGTTGAGCCAAAACACATATATCAAAATCACGCATAATGACATTTTTCACAGCATCCAAAGCTAAATATCTTATATATCTGTCAATACATCAAGGTTTATTAATATGATAAGCATACATAATAATTCAATATATATACATATACTATATAGGCCAGCATGGATAAAACATACACAGGCCGGGTGCCTGTGGCTCATGTCTATAATCTTAGCTATTGAGGAGGCTGAGATCTGAGGATCACGGTTCAAAGGCAGCCCAGGCAGAAAAGTCCGTGAGACTCATCTCCAATTAACCATCAGAAAACAGGAAGTGGTGCTGTGGCTCAAGCGGTAGAGTGCTTGCCTTGAGCTGAAGAGCACAGGGATAGTGCTCAAGCCCAGAGTACAAGCCCCATGACCAACCAAAAAAATAATATGCAGTATTAAAAACTCAATCTAAAAAAATAATATTCACAGTGAATTATGAGGGCCTGTTTATTTACTCCACTAGAAGACAGTCTGGCTTGATATTGCATTTTAATTGAAGTTAATCACTTAACAATAACTTTAGCTGCATCACATTAATATTTGACCTGGGCAACCTATTTTTAACTGGAGGTTAATTAATATCTTGATCCATAAAATATAACATGTAGTGAAATTTTCAGTTTTAAAATGGAACTACTAAATGGATGTTCTGTTGGGAGTGGGTATAAATATCTATTACACCTGTTTCCCTTTATAATTAGTTTGATAAGGTTGCCATAACAAAATACCAAAATGTGTGGCTTAAACCAAAGGAATCTGTTTGCTTACAGTTTTGGGGACTAGGAAATCCAAGCTGAAAGTGTCAACAAATGTTGTTTCTTCTAAGACAATCTTCCTTTGTATCTGAATATTCTTGACAGCTTTTTGTATTTCCAAAAGTTCTTTTACAAAGATACCAGATTGGATTCCACCCTATTTTGTACTTATCTATAGCTTTAAAGGCAGCATTGAGGATATCCAAAATGTGGTTGAGAATTAAGGTATCAGTATGTAAACTTTAGGGTGCTACATTTCAGCCAAAAATAAACTTTACATAAACCATTCTGTGGCCATCTAGACTATCACCTATAGTTATTGAATGGAAATAATAATCCTGGCCTGTTTTTCTGCTTACTCTGCACAGAAATTTCTTATAGACATAAAGTAATTCATGAGTAGAGGCCAATATTTTAGTTCGTGATTTACAGATCTTAAAGAGTAAAAGAGAAAAGTTGTACCAGGGTATGAAGGTGTTATTTCCCTGTGTGATGTCCACAAAACCCTGTGTAATCACAGAAGAAAATCTAAATACAAACAGGAATGTGCAGTTCTATCCTACCAATGTCAGATAGCAGCTTTCTTCTGCTCAAGGGGACTGTTTCCTAAGCAACCAGGATGTCAAGGATCAAGGTCAGTACTAGATTAACAAAGGTGGGCTTTTGCTTAATGGTAATGAGGTGGATGTCATAGTCACTGAATGATCTCTACAATAGTGGCCACTATGACACCAGATACAGTATCATTCTGTGGAAGTTGTTGGATGAATAGAAATCAGTAGTGTATGATAGCAGGAAAATACCACTAGACACACTTCAAAAAGAAGGATCCATGGTTTCTCAATATTGGGACAAACATAAAGATTTTCATTACATAATCATGGTGATGTGATCAGCATCTATCTTCATAGACAAACATTTATTTCCCCATAAAGATGGTTCTTATCTAAGGAACTGGCTACATACTATGATCATGGATTCACATCTAAGTCAGTGAGCATGTGAGCTGTTTGTTAGAATGATGAATGTCCTGCTAGTGAATGACGCAGTCACCATATCTACTGCAAAACAACACACCTATAAATCCTGGAGAGCTGTTTCAACATAAGACTTAAGAAAATAAAGTTTTCTAGAGGCGAAGACACATATTTGGAAGCATTTACTAATTTCCTGCCTTAAATGAGAAGAATCTCACAATGCAGGAAGAACTAGATTCTGAAAAGGGAGAGAAAGAACTTCAAGAATCACAAAAAAAGTAGTTGAAAGGCAGAAAGACCACAAAAATTGAAATAAAAGAAAAAGCAGTTCTTCTATAGGCGGAGAAGTTGAGCATTTCTTCATGTGTCTATTGGCCATTCTTATTTCCTCTTCAGAAAAGTGTTGCTAAGTCTTTAGCCCACTTATTAATGGGGCAGTTGTTTCTTTGAAGATTGATTTTAGAGGGGATTTAATTTTTGAGTTCTAAGTATATTTTAGATATGGGGCCCTTGTCTGTTGAAGATCTTCTCCCAATCCGTGGGTTTCCTGTTTTTCTTGCTAGCTATGTCGGTTACTGTGCAGAAGCTCTGCAGTTTAATGCAATCCCATTTGTCCAACATTTCTTTAATTTCTTGTCATATCTTTCTTTTTGTTGTTGTTTTTAATATACTATATGATTTTTTTTGTTTTCTTTGTATATTTTACCCCCTATGATCTCTGTTATCACTGTATTTGATTTTGGTATCTTGCATCTTGTATACATACTCATCTCATTTGGGGCAGGGCAAGGGAATGACAAAATGCTGAAAAAAGAACACAGAAAGACCATGGCAACAATGATATTCACAAGAAACCATGCTGGAAATGAACTCTACAGCTTCATGTGTGTGGGGGGCAAGTTGGGGAGGTGGGAAGAGGAAGGGATAGTGGAATAACAACAAAGCAGGGGGTAACAATGTATTCATTACTCATGTATCTGTAAAGGTGCCCAGTGGCAATTAGATGGTGGTGGAGGAACCCCGTGTTGGCTTAGCTGTCTGCACGGAGGGAGTACAGAGAGGGAAGCTGTAGGTTGTGTGTCATAATCGCTAGAGGATATATAGTTTCCAACATAACTATTGCTTCAGTGTTACTCAAAGAAGCTTCTCAACTTTGGCTGGCTGAATACTCAATATCGCCGGTATGCCCTCTGGCTACAGATATCCTTAGCTGTGTTCATCATAGCCGTGTCTGCCCCTAAATCATCTGAAACTTGGTTCACCCGAGACACAGGTCCCCTAACACCCCAGTTTGAGACGTGATCCTGAAACGTGCATCCTGACACGAGTGCGGACAAGACTGAAGACGCAAATCCAAACTAACTAAATAACAGATGTTCTAAAAATCTTCTCTACCTCAAAGAAAGGAAAACTGCTGGTGAGGGTCTGTTAGCATTCAGCCCTCAAGCAGACTAAATAGATACTTAAGTCTCCAGACACAAGCCAGAGCAGAACTTAAAGCTGTTTTTGTTCCCATACACTCATTCATCACCCTGAGTTTTAGAAGCTTATTGCCCCTGGGGATACAAACCAGGAAGTAGATATATCAGGTAGGAAGCTGACTGTCCCCTAAAGCTGGATAGTTCTTTTGTTGCCAACTGCATCTCCAAGTGTACAAAGAAGAGATGAATATATTGTGAAGGCACCTCAGAAGTGAACCAACGACCAAGTTGTACAATACTCTAGCTAGTTTGCCTTGTTCTGGTCAGCACTGAGAATCAGGTCTGGTGCCATGGGTACTAAGTTAAGGTTTGGTGACAGAGTCATGCTCTCAGGCTCATGCAGTTTTGAGAATAGAACCAGTATCTGACCACCACACTGAAATGAACACTGAGCTGGAAGCTACAGGTAGTAAAATTCCCAAACAATGACATGAATTCAGATGCATAAACCTCCCTGTGGAAACTCACATAATCTGATATAAACAAAGCAACCAGCCTCTTCTAAGAGTCAATGGTTCTCAAATATAAAGACTTGAAAAGTTAATGAAGCAGATGCAATTTCAATGAAATCATTAGACAAATTATAAGACTGATCAAGAAAATTTTAAAGGTTATGTATAAGCATCTTAATGAAATCAAAAAGGAAATAGGAACAGCTGAGTGAATTCAAATGAACAATTGAAATAAAATACAGAAATAAAATACAGGATACAAGGTAGCAATTCAGTAATGTCCTAGAAATTCTGAAGAATGAAGTAGAAGTACTAGAAATATAGGTCTTTTGTTAAACATTTCTAAAACAATGTTATTCAATGTGACTTATTCAAATATTAAAAATAGTATATGATTTAATGAATAATTGCTTGAAGGTTAGATATAACACAACCTCATAATTTTCTATTGCCTCAAATAAACTTAAAAAATGCACTTTTTTTCTCCCATTTTCATTAGTTTTATTCAGATCCTGAAACTCTTACTGTCTGCTGATATATGACACAGAGTTATCAGATATTCTATTAGAGTACACGAAAATCAGGCAAAGAAAAACTGCCACTCTGTAGAAAGAAACTGAACAACTAATGGCATTTTGCCAGCCAAGAAGCAGATGTTTAACTATAACTGTGAATGAAATATGAATAGAAAAAAAATAGCATTATGTTATGAAAGTTTTAGTTTAGAAAGGACAAAATTGGGATGCAAAAATAAACATCAAGATAGAAAAACAAAGGTATATTGAGATCAGCTACTGTGTATACAATGTTTCTAAAGGAACATGGATACCACGTTTAACTCAAAGATTAGTTAGCATAAAACTAAGCTTAAATCAATGAATCAATAAATATGATGCTTTGGCATTTTTGGAATATTTAGAATGAGGGTTTGGGAAAGAGTGACAGCAAAGTAACTGACATAGCTAGACTATATAATTAGTTTGAAGAAATGTGGATT
>NW_012267237.1:17938968-17954531 GCF_000151885.1 Dipodomys ordii | reverse complement strand
TCTTAGATCTCAGACTCTTAAGTAACCAAGATTATAGGTGTAAGCATCTAGTGTCTATCACAGTTATGGAATTTTAAGTAAAAACAGAATCCAAGAAGCAGTATATTAGCTTGTGCTAAAAAAAAAAAGTCGTTATTCTCTAAAGACTTTCTTGTGAAGATGATTTTTTTCAATAAAATTATTATCTTTACCCAGTGATTTTATTTACCAAAATGGAAGAATATATATTTCCTTGTATGTTGATAAGTGTCAATACTTGTCCTTTTTCTGCTCAGTTTACAGGTGACTTTATGGATAAACATATAAATTCTTTTTTCGCTTTAGGCCATATCATATGTTCCCATCATGCATTTGTGAATATGAAATGGAAGCTACATAACGGTCATTCCTCTAAGGTTCAACTCTTCATTCAGTAATATAACCTTGAAACATTCATAGAAGTCCTAAAAAATGCAACTCAATTTGAAAGCACCCATCCCAGAAGACCATGTGGAGACAGTCACATACAAGAAAAGGGGTTTATTTGCCAGCGAAGGCTGAAAAGGCCAACTCCCTGATCGGAGAGGGAGAAATGGCACCTGTTCCTATACAGCAGCATCCTTACAACATCGGGGCTGGAAGCAGGAGGTACTCTGCATGCACACATAGGTCTAGGCAGAGACTGGAAGTGCAGGCCTACCCTGGAGAAACAGTAGGAGTCCAGGGAGAGTTCTTTTTTCTTTGAGAATATCAGGGTGGGTTTAAAGTCTGGTTCAAGGGTGGTGTTCCACTGATGCAGCTGGGGGCTAGAGACTGAAGCTGCTCTGGGAAGTGAAGTGGGAGGGGCTGAGGACATAAGGTGAAGGTACACTAACACAATTATATATCATATATTATGTATTTTGTTGGCAGTTGGAGTATTTTCTTACTTTTAGAGCAATTCCAAAAATAGATTATAAAGTAAAAGCAGGTAAGCCTGGAATTGTAACCAAATTCAAATCTAATATTTTCCTGGAAAGCCAACTATTCCATGAAGTTTAATGATCATTACTCATGACAAAATCACAGGTATGACTGCACACTGAGGTCTCTAGAAATAACCAGTGTTATACTTACAATATCATCTCTAACAGATGGTAGGAGACATAATGCCATGCTCCTATGGATAAACATTAGATTTTTAAAAGTATAAACTCTATTTGTAAAAAGAATACAAACTGGCAGTCCTCTCTTCATGCATAAACATTTAAGTTTAAATTACCCAAGAAAGATGCAGAAGTTTTGTAAAACACTGTAATCAGTTTTATGTTTATGTAGGTGTACATTTGGAGTCTTGAGGTGACATCTCTATTCTATTTTAAATGGTGTTATCAGTAGTATATTAGTTAAAAGCAAAACAATAATATTATTTCACTCAGCATACCCTGATCGAAGTTGCTTCATAGGAAAATAATATATATAACTTCTTTGCATGTTCTCACCACACATTCTAGGCTTCCTTCCCTTCCATTGTCTTTCTTAATTTTTAGGTTATGTATTTTTTTACCTTTTAAAAAAGCAATTTATTATGCATTGCATGTTTATCTACATCATCATATCAACATCTCCCCCCTCCCTCTCCTTATTTGTCATAATTCTGTGGTATATAAATTCTTGTAAATTCTTGTAAACATTTTCTACTTCTGCCCCCACTCATTCTTTTACCCCTTTCATTTGGCCCCACTCCACCTTCCTAGCTTCTTGCAATTACCTATTTCCTGGTACTTACTGTGCTGTATTTTTACTTTTTGTTGTTTTTTTGTCTGTTATGTGGCTTGAACTCTGGGCCTGGGCACTGTCCCTTACGTCTTCAGCTCAAGGCAAGTGCTCTACCACTTGAGCCACAGCTCCACTTCCAGTTTTCTGGTGGTTTATTGGAGATAAGAGTCTCACAGATATTCCTTCTTGGGCTGGCTTTGAAACACAATCCTCAGATCTCAGCCTCCTGAGCAGCTAGGATTACAGGTGCCATTGGCACCTGGCTTTTACTTCTTCTTCTTCTTCTTTTTCTTCTTCTTCTTCTTCTTCTTCTTCTTCTTCTTCTTCTTCTTTTTAAGAATTTACACTCTACATAAAGAAATTACACTCTACATAAAGTCTATTGCAGTAAAGTTAATTTTTAAGTCCTTGATTACCACTTTGTTTACGTATAAATTTATAGACACATTCTTGCTATTATAAATGAAGGAAACTGCAACCTTTGTTTTCAGGGTCTAGCTTACTTAATGTAATGTGTTCCAAGTCTTTATATTTTCTTATAATTGGTACAATGTCATTCTTTCTGATGGATGAATAGGATTCCATTGTGTGTATATACCACATATATCCCCCTGAGCGGCATTTGGACTGATTCTGTATCTTGGCTATAGTAAATAATGCTGAAATGAACTAGGTTGTCCTGTTAGCTTTAGTCTGGCCTTATTTGTGTTCTAGTGCCCAGAAGTGTAATTGCTGTATCATAGGCTGTTTCTATTCATAATTTTTGAGGAACTCCCATATTACTTTCAAGAGTGGTGTAATAAAGTTCTGTTTAGCCACAGATATAAGGAAATGGAATCTTTACCATGCTTCTGGATTGGAAGAATAAGCATTGTGAAAATGGCAGTACTATCTAAAGCAAAAATGGCAGTACTATCTAAAGCACTTTACAAATTCAATGCAATACTCATTGAAACCCCAACAACATTCTTCAAAACCATAAATAAAACAGGATTTTTTTAAAGAAACTTTGGTGATATGTGTTATATATGAAGAAAACATACAGACACAAACTTATACTGGACCATTTTTTCTTTAACAATGTACCAACTCTCTAACATTTCTTTTTTTTCTTTTTTTAATGTATCTTCACAAAGAAAGTGTTTTAACAAATACCCTTTCTCTCCTGAGGATGGAAGAGAATGCATTAGTTCAATCAATCATGTACTAATTGTAACTTTTGAATTTCTACAAATCTCTGAAATAAAATTGGTATGTGATTGTGTTAATTTCATCTTGCACTTTCTCTTTATTATTTTGGTCTCTATGACATGATCGTTATTCTCATTGACTAATTGAAGCTATTACAAATTCAGTTATTTTGCAAAAATCCTTGTTTTTGTTATGTATAAAACTTTTCTGCTGCACTTCCCAGCTGACACCTGAGAATTCTTTGTAGCTTAATAGTCATTATCCAATATGGATGAGAAAATTCCATTATTCCATTTTATATTGTTTCATCTAATTAGAGATTTTTGTTTGTGCAAGTAGTGATATACATTTTCTCAAGTTTCTTGATCTCTTTTGTTGCTCTACCACATGAGACATGTCTCTGGTTCAGTATTTTTTTTTTACCAGTTAATTGTAGATGAGATCTCACAGGCTTTTCTGATCAGGCTGTCTTCAAAACATAAAACCACTGGTCTTATCTTCCTGAGTAGCTAAGATTAGACATATGAGACTGTGGTGTCATGCTCTCATTAGGTTTTGATAAAAGGATCTTACTATTAATTATCATGTAACAAGTATAAGTAATATTCCTAATGCATATATCACATTTTATCCTTCATATTTTGGGGACTTGATATTGGTTATGATATCATGACCTGGCTAGTTGTCTCATACTTACTGTGTAACCGGACACTTTTACTCTAAGTCCTCATGCATATCTTCATGAAAGTGATGAAAGAAATATGTGGAGAATCTATATGAACAAACCCTCAGGGTAATTGTTGAAACCCTTTAGCAACTCAGTTCTAAGAGTGACATATCAAAAAGAATCTCTTGCTGAAGCTATAGGAGGAAATTAAATTTTTTTAAAAAATGAAAAATAAGGGTTCATTTACTGAGGGTTATTTGGGTTTGTTCCATATCTTAGCTATGCTAAATAATACTGCAATGAACATGGTGGTGCTCGTTGCTTTTGTGTGGCTTTATTTGTGGTCATTTTGGTAAATTCCCAGAAGTAGGATTGCTGGGTCATAGGGAGCTCTATGTTTAGTCTTTTGAGAAACATCTATACTGCTTTCTAGAGTGGTTGAACAAGTTTACATTCCCAACAACAGTGAAGTAGCATTCCCTTTTGGTCACATCTGCACCAGTATCCATTATTAGATTTCTTGACAAAGACCATTCTAACTGGGGTAAGGTGGAATTTCAATGTTGTTTTGATTTGCATTTCTTTTATGGCCAGAGATGTTATTATTTCTTCATGTACCTGTTGGCCATTCTTATTTCCTCTTCAGAGAAGTCTCTCTTTTAAGTCTTTAGCACACTTATTAATGTGATTGTTGTTTCTTTGGGGATTTGTTTTGAGTTAAGTATATTTTTGATATGAGATCCTTGTCTATTGCATGCCTAGTGAAGATCTCTCAATATGTGGCTTCTCTATTTATCTTGTTAGCTATATCCTTTGCCATACCAAAGCCCTGGAGTTTCATGCAATAAATTTGCCCAACCTTTTTTGATTTGTTGTGTCCCTGGGTGTTTATTAAAAAACAGTCTCAACCTATGCAAACCTAGGCCAATAGTGTTTTTCCTATTCTTTCTTGTAATGTCTTCATGGTATCTGTTTTTACGTCAAGGACTTTGATCGATTTGAAATTGACTATAGTCCAAGGTGAAGGATCTAACTTCAGTTTTCTACAGGTGTTAAAGCAATTCTGCCTGCAGCATTTACTGAAGAGGCTGTCTTTCTTCCATCCTAATTTTTTGCTCCCTTATCTAAGATTAGATGGCTATAGGTCTGTGGGTTCATTTCTGGGCATTCATTTCTATTAGATTGGTCCTCTGGTCTGTTTTTGTGCCAGTACCAATCTGTTTTGATTACGATAGCTTTGCAATAGAGTTTGAAGTTTGGTATTGATATTCCTCCAGCACTGTTCTTTCTGCAAATTATTGCTTTTTGCTATTAAGGGTCTTTTATTGTCTCATATGAATGTTGAGATTGCTTCCTCCATTTAATTAAGGAATGATGTTGGGATATTAATGGGTGTTGCACTGAATTTGTCCATATTGTTATTTTCACAATGTTAATCCACCCAATCCAGGAGCATGGCAGGTTTTCCAGTTCCTTAGTTCTGCTTTAATTTCCTTTTTTCAGGTTTTAAAGTTTTCATCATAGAGGTCCTTCATTTCTTTTTTGAGCCTTTGTTTTTCTTGACACAGCATTGGCAATATTGTCTCTATTGATTCACTCTTTGAAGGCCTTTAGAATACTACATAGAAATTTATATATTCTTTCCTAACATTACAGAAGCCAAGGAGTTCTGTAATGTCTTGTCAGAATTTTTTTTCTGGAATCAAATGTTTCTGATTAGTTTTTCATGTTTAATGTAATGCAGTTTAAAAAGTTCATATATCACTCTTATCTGGAAGTTCGGTTGTTTCTCATACCCAGAAGGAAAATCTCATGAGAAGCATTAGTCAGAATAAATCTTTGACTTGAACATCCACTTCATTTTCATAAATAACACAAGGTTTGAGCAATATTTTTAATTAATTTTGCGTAAGAAATCCAACAGAACTGACACTTACTCCATTTACACCCAGATTAGCTAGCATATTTTATGAGAGATTTTTTCAGACTCTCCACATATCATGGGGTACAACTATAATCTCAGGAACTTGAGTTTAACAGTGTCAGACTATTCTTGAAAATGAAGCAGGATCTCATACCATGCCAAGGATGTTAGCCTCTAAATAGCCTCTTATAATACTGATTTAATTCATAAACATTGTCATTCTTTCTTTCACAGGGTGGACTGGTCTTAATTACTTAATTATAGTCAATAAAATTGACAGAGACGATAGACAATCCATCTATTGGAAACTGTGTGTCTCAGTGTCGTTTTCCTTCTTTTGTTGTACATTTCAATGAAGCTCAAATGGTAAATAATGGAGGGTGCCTCCAGCCAGTAATGCACAGAAAGTGAAGGATTAATCCTGTAAAGTATGAGTGAAAAATTCTGCCACATGACACACATCCTTCCTTAGTAGAGCATTCAGGTGAGACTTTACCCTTCACCAACATCTTGATCTCCGTCTTGGGAGAGGTTTTAAAGTAAAAGACCTAACTAAGCCTTTGCAAATTCCTGACATGAGGAAACTAATGATAAATAAGATAATAAATATTATAAGTATATTGTTCAAAACACTAGTTCTGAGTTATTTGCAATGCAGGAATAGATAATGATTACATTAATAAATGTTCAATAGCATATCTAAATTGCTAATTATTCATTACTTACCAAAATGTGCCTTCACTAATGGGATAACACACAGTGCTCTTAAATCCTTAATCATTATGCATTTTGGCTTAACATAGTAATTTTGTGTAGAAGAAAAACAGGGTTTTTCTCCTGAAAACAGAAAGAGTAGATTTGAATATAAAATATATTTTTCCCTAGGAGCTTGCACCTTGTTATACATGCTTAATTATTTTACACTGTAGTCCTTACATTCAATTGAGACTAATTTACTGAGCTTTGAAGGCTGCAATTCTTGTTAAGTGTCTCATGAAATAAACACTATGATTGTTTTCCATCTTCTCTTAGACAGTTTAGGGTAGTCTTGCAAGTCAGTTCTCACTTCAGGCTTAACTTCTAGGTACTGTACTTGTACTTTAACCAATGCTTTCATAACAGTAAGAGAAAATATTGGTAATTTCCTTGTCACTTTATTTTCTTTTTGCTAGTTGTTACATCAAAAAAGATTATGAAAAAAATCAGTAAATATTAATTTGTCATGATTCTATACAGTTAATTGATTAAGAAAATGTAAAAAATATAAAACTTAAATGGAATACTCCAATAATGATAAAATGATGACGTTTATAGTTCATGCAAATAAAATTTCTCATTGGAGATTGATAGTTTTCAATAAAGCACTGTATAACAAACAAGAAATAAAAGATTGTTGTAACTGATGTCCTTCAAATACAGTACATATATCAAGTACAGTATATATATATATCACATACTGTATATATATTATATATAATCAAGAAACCCTCAAGAAATAAAACTATAATCACACACATAAGGTATCAAATTTCTGATTTTATTATTTCACTCAAAAAATATTTGACAAAGTATACCTATTTATAGACACAGTATGATGTTTCCATATAAGTGATTGGGTAAGTGTCATATATATCATCTCAAGCACGTGTCATTTTTCTGTTGGGGAACATTCAAAATCTTCTCTAGTAGTGATTTTGAAGTATACAATTAATTGTTGGCAATCAGTTACCACATAGTGCTACAGAACATTAAAAGCTATTCCTCCTATACAAGGACACCTCTATGCCTGTTAGATAAACCTTGCTCCACTCACACTACTCTTTGCAGCATCTATTTTCTGTTTTTGTTTTCTTTTTCTTTTTTTCCACCATCGGGCTTGAACTCTAGGCCTTGGTGCTGTCCCTGAGCTCTCAAGGTGAGCACTCTACCATTTGAGTCACAGTGCCACTTCCAGTTTTCTGATGATTAATTGGAGATCAGAGTCTCAAGGACTTTTCTGCTCAGGCCGGCTTCACCAGGCCTTCTGAACTTCTCCATAATAATTATTCTGACCTGTAAGAGATCAACTTTTTAACCTTCTGCAAGTGAGAACATATAGAAATACGATTTTTCGAAACATTTTCTTCACTGGCATTGAGCAGATCAGTCTTCTGAGGTTTTTCCCTAGCTTACTGATAATTCCTTCTCTATCATTTGCTGACTCCTATTTCTTAATGTTGGCATACCACAGGACTCCATCTCTACCACCTTCTCTCCTCGAGTTGCACTAGGTGATTTCATCCAATGCTATGGTTATTCCTTCTCTGCATTTCAGATGTACCTAGCTAATTAGTTAAAAAAAAAATCTAGTTATCAGGGGCTGGGAAGGTGGCTCAGTGGTAGAGTGTTTGCTTTGCATGCAAGGCCCTGGGTTCAATTGCTCAGCACCACATAAGCAGAAAAATCTGGGAACGGTGCTGTGGCTCAAGTGGTAGAGCACTAGCCTTGAGCTGAAGAGCTGAGGGACATTGCCTAGGCCCAGAGATTAGGCCTTATGATCAGCAACAACAAAAAATCTAGTTATCTAAGAGACAATTAGGGTCACCTAGGAAACATGTAGGGTATCCTCCTTTTCATAACCAAGCTACCAGAAGTATAATCACATATATTAAACTAATGGTTTTGCAAGACGATATCACATCTTCAGGAATAAATGGGATACAGGTAAAATATAAGAATATTATGTGTAGATGCAGGAAGTGTGTGACATCCATGATAAGAGTAGAGCTTTAAGTACTGGGATGACATGATTGGTTTTATTTTGCCCTGATGAGTTTTGTTTGTTCCCTGGTTTGATATAGATGCTCTTACACACCAGTTCTTCAGGAAGGATCCTTATGTTTCAACATAAATCAAGAGTTAGAAGGAGTAATGAAGGTAAGTGTAATGAAGTTGGTAATCAGCCTAAATTATTCTGTTTGGGCTTTGGTGATAAAATATACAGCAGAGTATTTCATACTGCTGGAAGATTTGGGTCCAAAATGCAATTTTCAGTGTATTTGGTGTTTAGTGAAGGTTCAGACACCCTTTTCACACGTGGCCAACTTCTTGCTGTAAACTAGCATGGAGAGAGGAACCCAAGGGAGACTTCTAAGGCTTCTGAAATCTAATATGGAAACTGAAATCTAATATGGAAACTCTCTACTCATGAAATAAATGAGACACATGTATATTACATAAATTGACATGTTTTAAATAATATTAAAATGTTAGTGTTAGGAGTTATGAAAAAATTAATTTATTGCACACCAGACATTAAAATATAATGTATTAAAATAATCATTGCAAACATTCTTCAGGGCAAGAAAGTAAAAACATATGCCCAATAAGAAAAAGAAAGAATAAGAGGATAAATCAAAAGACCAAAGGCTACAAATTTAAATGTGCATGTAATTTTACTGCTGTGTATGAATTACTTAACAACACATTTAAATTTCCTTTTTCCAAAAATCTAAGGAGACGAATTACAGACTGCTGGTTGAGAATTAGATTGGAGGGACAATGATAATATTGTCACAAAACGTAAAATATTAACTATCTACTCATTTTTATGATTGGCATCTTAGTTAACTTGCACACATATTCACATGAATTCAAACAGATGCATTCACATAAAGAAAATAATTTTATAAGGGACTTGGAGGAATATTTCTTTATTTGATTAAAAATATTAATAAAAATACTATTAGTAACTTACAAAACAAACAATAGATGTGATATGACTAGGCTGACAAAACAAGCTTTTCAACTCATCAGTGACAAGTTTTTAATCTATGTAAATTATAAAAAAAGACTGAAGGAGTATATCATGAATTTTCCCCCTGTGGATTATATTACATAATTATTTAATAAGTTTTTATTCCACGAAATATTTTTACAAGCAGAGTCTCGTTTTAGATATTTTAGATTTTTGCTACTCTGTAAAGGTTTTAAAATATTGAATGAAAGTTCATAAATAACCTTGAAAATATATATATTCAGTTATGTGTATTTTTTTCAGATGTTTCAAAGAATACTAAATAATGTTTAAGCTGTTGAAATACATTTTTCAAAATTTTTGATAAGGAAACAACAGTGAAAATAATGTTTTTTATTCCTTCTACATAATCTAACCATTTTAACTGTGTCTGTTATCAGATTTTGATTTATCTCTTTATCCATTCTCTTACCTAATGTGGAACAAATTACTTATTACTCATGAAAGACACTAACTACCTAGTGATGCAGAAAGGAGAATATTACAATTTACATTTAAATGAGATTTGAAATGTTAATGAACAGATCCAGTATTCTAATTATCTCTACAAATACTTTAAATTAAGGTGAACTTTTGTAGATGGATCATTCCTTATGTCCTAGTCTAAAGGACCCTACAAGGTTGCTTTATTGCATATAATGATCAGAGTACCCAACAAAATATACTCATTGCTATCATAAAAACATGTAGTCATAAACATGTAATAATCATTATTAAATGGCATTTATTGTAATTAATGTTTTAAAATGAAATAAACAATTTTAAATGGAAAAATTACCTAAGCATGGTGCTTTTGAATTATACGTTTTAATCAATTATTTTCCTGGAGATAGAATGATTGATTAGGTATAGAGGCAACTTTAATTAACAATATTCCACACAATATAAATATTTTCTTCTTAATAGATCACCATCCCTTCTGTATTGTATTGAAAGAATAATAATTTATATTGGTTGTTTTTAAATCAGTTGACCCTACTTTGGCTAATAAAGTTTGAGGGCTCAGCATAAACTCTTCCTACTCAGCTAAGTGTAGTCACTTGCAGAATAAAGTGCATAAGGAAAACAAATTTTTGGCTCATATATTCCTATAGAACAATTGCACAACCCTAATAAAGTGTTTCTTGTGCTTCTATCATATTTTTGTACTGTTCTTGATAAGTCTTCGTCACATAGTCTTATTATTGCATACCATGCTCAGTAGGGCACAATGAGTGTTTTAAAAGGCTAAGTAGGGGGGCTGGGAAGGTAGCTCAGTGGTACATTGCTTGCCTTAAATGCATGAGGCCCTGGGTTTGATTCCTCAGCACCACATAAGCAGAAAAAAGCCAGACGTGGTGCTGTGGCTGAAGTGGTAGAGTGCTAGCTTTGAGCTGAAGAGATGAGGGACAGCGCTCAGGCCCAGAGTTCAGGCTCCATGAAGGACCAACCTAAAACAACAACAACTACTACAAAACCCTCTAAGTACGTAGGAGAAAAACAACACAGAACAATATGACAACAAAAAAAAACTCTCAAGTACTCTCAGCTCTGCAGGATGTACTTTTCTAAATGATAACCATTAAAACCATGTGCAAGAAATCTATTTCATATATGTCTACAAAGATGACTCAGCATAGCTAGCAAAATAAATAGAATGCCCACCAATTGGGAGAAAATCTTCACCAGCTATATGATAGACAAGGGTTTCATATCAAAAAAATATTTAGAACTCAAAAAGTTCATTCCCCCAATAACAAATCTTCAAAGAACCAACTGCCCCAATAATAAGTGGGCTAAAGAGTTTTTAAAACGACTTCTCTGGAGAGGACATAAGAATAACCAATTGACCAGACATTGGTGGCTCACACCTGTAATCCTAGCTACTGGGGAGACTGAGATTTGAAGATTATGGTTCAAAGCCAGCATGGACAGGAAAGTCCCATGAGATTTTTATCTCCAATAAACCACCAGAAAACTGGAAGTGGCACTGTGGCTCAAGTGATAGAGCACTTGCTCCACAATTGACCAATAAATAAATAAATAAATAATAAAAATAATAAATTGACACATGAAGAAATGTTCAAAAATCTCTGGTCATAAAAAAATGCATATCAAAACTACATGAGATTTCACCTCACCCCAGTTAGAATGGCTATTACCAAGAAATCTAATAACAGATACTGGTGGGGATGTGCCAAAAGGAACCACTACGACACCATTGGTGGAAGTGTAAACATGTTCAACCATTCTGGAAAGCAATGTGGAGGTTCCTCAAAAGACTCAACATAGAGCTCCCTATGATCCAGCAATCTCATTCTGGGGCATTTACCCAAATGATCACAAGCAAGGCCATGCTAAAGGCCTAGCACCACCATGTTCATTGCAGTATTATTTACCATAGCTAATATATGGAACCAATCCAGATGACTTTCAGTAGATGCATGGATTAAGAAAAATTACATACACACACAATGGAATTATATGCTTTTAGAAAGAATGGTATTGCCCCATTCCCAAGCAAATGAAAGACTTGGAAAAAATCATATTAAGTGAAGGAAGCAAGACCCAAAGAAACAGGCTCCATTTTTCTCATTTGTAATAATTTGCATATATTTAGGATAGTCCTAGCAGAAGGTCAGACTAGTTCAATAGCTATGTGCATATGACCTTATAAGATGTTGCTAATCAAAATGAACTCCAAGATATGCAAAAAATATTTTTGTTGTTATTTTTTATTTGTTTTCCAATATACTGTTGAAGTTATTTCTTTTTTCATGTTTTTCTTTTCTTTTGGTTCATCCCTTGTTGTCACTATTTTTTTATTTTGGTTCCCTGTGTCTGGTATTTACGTTTATCTGATTTGGGGAAGGGAAGGGGAATCACAAAATGGTGAGACAAAGGACAAAGGTGAACCAAGGTAATAGCAATACTCACAACTTGGGAAGAGAGAAGAAGAAAAGTGGGAAAAACGAGGGGGGGAGCACTATTCGACAAAAAATGTACTCGTTACCTTACTTATGTGTCTGTAACCCCTCTGCACATCACCTTTACAATAATATCAAAATTTTTAAAAGTTGTCTCATTGGGTTGGGAAGGTGGCTCAGTGGTAGAGTGCTTGCCTTGCATGCATGAGGCCCTGGGTTCGATTCCTCAGCACTACACAAGCAGAAAAAGCTAGAAGTAGCACTGTGGCTCTAGTGGTAGAGCACTAGCCTTGAGCTGAAGAGCTGAGGGACAGTGCCCAGGCCCAGAGTTCAGACTCCACAACCAACCAAAAAAAAGAAAAAAAGTTGTCTCATCAAAGTTTGTTCATGTACCACTGGTTACAAAACCAAGTCTACACGTGTAACCCATGGAAGCAGACACAATCTTAATTGCACATGTATATAAGTAGCATAAACCAGCTGTCTCTAGATATTGCTAGAGAAAAATTAAAGCTTTATATATTATAACAGAGATAATGTTAATCTTCACATTAATTTATGGTCAAAATTTCATTATGCCTCAAGGTAAGTGTATAACTGACCTAGTCTAGCCATATGAATATTCTGTTTTATAACAAGTCCAGTATAAAATGGTTGAATCAAAATATTGAACTGTATGTATTGATTTATTATTATCTGGTCTCCCAAACATATCAGAGGAAATACTTCAAAATATTTTATGCAGTTTTTACAACTTAAACTATTCTAGGACATGCATGAGCAATTATTAGATCACTATGCATATATAGACTCCTTATTTAATTGTTCAATTAGTTAAGCAAGTGGTGAACTTTGGGTTTATCACTGCTGAAGGGAAATGCTACAAATTACCCAACAAAAAGTTTTAAAGAAACCGTAGGGACATGGGCTTGAGTTACTAATATTCACTCACATTTAGGTTAAGATAAACACTGACATATGAAATCAGAAACAAAGGTGCATGTGCCTAAACAAGCTTTCAGATAGACAAATCCCTTGTCAGTTAGGTGAGTGGACCAATGTAGAGGACATTGGGGCAACAATGAGGAAATCCAGCACTGTACCTTGGCTTCCAATATTATTCCAGTAATGAGGGAGCTAATATTGATTGAGGAAATGACTGACTCTTTGGGTTGGGGAAAGGCCAGTACAATGATTACCTGAAATTTTTATCTAGTATTATAATACTTTCTCTCTGCCAGACAAAGGTGTAAAAAGAGAGTTCACATCCAGGATTTCCTATATTGAACATAAAATATGAGCATAATCCAGATATTGATAAGAATGTTATTTTCAAGTAAGTTATTTTCCTCCTTTAATTCATTAGCTAATATTCTTTGATGTATTATTCTTTCTTTCTCTATCTGTGTTTCTCTCTCTGTCTCTCTCTCTAATCTAAAATTATAATCTCTAAATATGTATTCAAAATGTGAGAGAACAATGGGTTTATGAATATTTCCATGTTTGTTTGACTTATTTTTTTCTTTTCCACTGCATTTATAGCTTATTTTTATAGAGTTTTCATTTCACACTTCATAATAGAACAAATAAATGTGAATGAATTGAGCCATGCCTCAGTTACATACTGCTCCTGTAATCCGAGACTCAGTTCTAGGTTATTGCAATATTAAAATTTAGATAGTAGGGTAATGAAAAAGATGCATTGGACATACACAAGCAACTATTATCATTAATTTTAAAGTTATTTTTCATGGCAAGACATAGTTTGGCTATAATACTCTGGAATGTGCATGAAAAAGACAATGAAAAAGGTATTCAGTGATCTTCTGTCAAGATAAAAGCCGTGCGTTATATATATATTTGATTACATAGCTACATTTTCAAAAGTATTTTCTACATAAAAATCTCATTGACTTCAATTAGAATTTGCAATCTAAGTACACCATATGGCTTTGCTTAAAAGCAATGAGACTATTAAATTTAATTGCTTTTGTATGTGTCTTGCATGGTAAAGGTGCTTGTTAAAGGAGCCGAGTATTTGAGAATTATTTCCAGTAAATTTGAAAATGAAGAAAATGTCTGCAGTCTGGTGATTACTAATTGACAGCCAGCCCCAAAAGGAAAGACGTTTTGAGGAACACTAAAAAGATCATGCAGAGAACAATGTCACATTCCTAATTTTAATTTAGTAATATCTGGGTATATTGTGAATGTGGGTTAAAACATCTGATGGACATCAATGTATTGTCTTCAATTGTAAAGAAATATCTAATTTGCCTATGGGATTATATGCATATATATTATACATATAAATAGACTCATAGTAACATATCATTCTACATAAATAATCCAGAAGAATGTATTGATTATGTTAATAATCAATGAATAATGATTACATTATTCTTTAAAGAAAATGTTAAAATCTGAATCCCTAATGTAACCTGAAATGAAATAAAATAGACAGGAATGGGTGATCCCTTACTGGGCTACTCCAGTGTGATCACTGATTGTGAGGCTAAAGTTTGTGTTATAGTGGGAATTGAACAAGATCATATGGTAGATTATATTGGAAATTGAGACTTTTTTTCCAAAATCATGCAGGACCTTTGTGATGAATCATGAGTGATAAGATTTCAAACAACTTCTTCCAGACTAAATATATGTGGTCATATTTTTCATAGAATTATAAATGCCTGAGACTCGTTAGTTTAACATAAAATATTCTTAGTTTTACACATGAATACTTTTAGCTTTATAAAAATGCCAATTGATTTTTCACCAAAATCAGTGAGCTGTTTAAGAGAATCTCCAAACATCTAGAGAAAATACCACATTTTGAATAATTGATTACCCTGTCTGCTGCCATTTACCTCCAAGTTTATGCAAAAGTCACTTGCCTTGTTTGGTAGTAACAGGAGTTGTAGAAGCCAAAATAAACGTTCATGTGTATGTAAAAACATGGTCACTCAGGCAACTGCTCTTTCTCCTTTAGACACATAATGACCCCTGTTTAAATCCAAGTCTATTGGGATGTCAGGGGCATGTTTACATACATGAGATATTAATATCATACTTTTGTTTTGATTTCAGTTCATGTTCCAGCATTTCTTTCTAATCAATCCTTCCCAGGTCAATCTGCTGTTTCACCAGTAATGGCCAAAAATGTAAGATTGTACCTGATGGCTTTGATGTGGCTGATGGACTAGAGGACAAAAGACCTTTTTAACATTATGTTATTTGCCTACTCTGACTAGAATTATACTTATTAATATCAAGCTCAGTCGGTGCGGGAGGGGGGGAAGGGGGTGGGGGGAGGGGGGAAGGAGAAGGATTGGGATGGGG
>NW_012267237.1:17905732-17938918 GCF_000151885.1 Dipodomys ordii | reverse complement strand
TGGGAAGGGGAAACAAAGGAGGAGGCTGCAATGCTTGGTAGGAAATGTACGCATTATCCTGCCCATGCAATTGTAACCCCTCTGTACAGTATGTTCACAAATAAAATAAAATTTAAAAAAAAAAGATAATACATTTCCAAAAAATACTGAATGGGAGGCAGACCACTACGGTGACCCTCTACCTCCTGTACAACAAACTGATGCTAATAAATAATAAACTCAGAAAAATAAAACCCTATGTTCCATCTACTAACTAGATACCAAGCTAACATAGTTGGAGATATGCAATTATTTCTCATCATTGAAATAAATTGTCACATATGTCAAAAAAAAAAGATATAACCTACCTGATTTTATATACCAACTGATATTTTACTTGTGAGTCACTGGAATTTTCAAAAGATGCACCTTATTTCCTTTTCTGCAGAGGTATTAAAGTCACATTTATTCCCATTGCAATGAAACTCCTCAAGTTTAAGTTAACGTGTCCTACCAGGAAAATACAATGTTGTTAGTAATATGATAGATGACAAGAATTCAATCATATGAAAGAAAAGCCAGACAGACCTGGAACTATTATGTAGTTAAATAATGACTTGGTATAGAATATAGCCAGTAAAAGATAAAGCAGATTATTGGAATGGTATGTGGATACCATGAAAATTGGTGTTGGAAAGAATTAAATTCATCCTAGATTCCAGTGGTGGCCACAGGGAACATATTTACATGCTAATGTAACCCATACAATATAAAAATAAACAGCTAGATTTAATTTTCAGTCACAGAACATTTATATTCAGGTTTTATTTTATTATTTATTTAACTTATGTATTTATTTTGTCAGTCATGGGGCCTGAACTCTGGACCTGGGTGCTGTTCCTCAGCTCAAAGCTCAAAGCTACCACTTCAGCCACAGTGACGCTTTGGGCTTTTTCTGCTTAGGTGGTGCTGAGGAATCAAACCCAGGGCCTCATGCATGCAAGGCAAGCACTCTACCACTGAGCCACCTTCCTAGTCCCTGTATTTAGGTTTATAAATACCTCAAAATACATTTAATTTAAAATTATTTCACTGGGCCTTATGGCCCAAGCCTGAAATCCAGACATTCAGGAGGTTGGAAGAGGAGTGAGATATTGAAACACCTAAGGCTACATAGTGAGACCTTGCCTCACAAACTCAACAAATAAGACAAGAAAACACATCCAACTTGAATATGCATGTTTTCATTATGTATATAAGTATATATATATGAAAAATATGGGTTATTACTTTATAGTATTCATCTCATTTCCTTTGAGATACACTGAGACATTGTTTACATTCAAGCAGCAAGCTGTGTTGCTCCAGTGGCATGTCGCTGCATTTCTCATTCAATTAGCACTGACATGCAAGGTCAAGTATCTTTGTTTCTCCTCTTTTACCTCAGCTTATGGAGATATTTGTATAATCATTTTTTGTTTCTTGAGGTAGAGCAGATTCAAGCATATTATAAAGATGATGAAAGTAATTCTCACAATAGTAAGACTAATCATTACAGATTGAACAGTAAGTCTTCAGTCTGTATTGTCTCAATCCATGGGGAAAAATTGATTATAGAATTTCTGATGCAACTGTTATCTCCTTGAACAAAAGCACCAATAACTCATATACTCTATTCTCCAGTATTATATCTCTATATATTATCAATACTATATACATATTGAATATATTAACCGTATTGTATATGTACAAGATATATGGTGCATATATATAGTCAGTTTTATATATAGTATATATAATGCTTATGTATTTTAATTATTCAAATAACATCAAAATCCCTAACCCTTTCCTCATACTCTACAACAGGAAGATAACAAACCACAGAAATTGTCTTAGAACAATTGATCTATCTATAGCTATATCTACATGTGTGTGTCTTGTTCATAGGAGAGAGACATATAAGGTAGTTCTAAATCAAAGAAAAAAACTGACCCTCTGAAGTTTAAGACAGGTTTTCTGATATGAAAGTAGATTTCTTTAGTAGATCTGAAAATTAAAAAAGCCGTACATGGGAAATGGAAGCAATACATGGGAAATGGAATCATCCTGTGAATGTGCCAGTGTGGGTGGGAGGAGATGCAAAAATTTTGTGGAGCAAGCATGTTAATGTAAGTTTCACTAGAAATTGATTCCTTAAATGTTTTTTGCTTATCAGCTTGATACACAGCATGGTAAATTACAATGGCTTCCAATGAAACGTCCCAGTCACATTCTTATCAGCTAATAAGTGACACAATAATGGAGAATTTTGGCAGATGGGGCCAATTCAAAAGTTTGTATTAGGAAATTTTTCTGGATATAACTGGTGGGCCATACATTCAATCATGAAAGAGGTAGGAAATATAAAATAGGAGTAAGTGATGTAGGCATAAGATTAAAAACAAACAAACAACAATAACAAAAACTCCAAAAGCTACATGAGTCAAGAACAAATTCTCTCCCTTAGCCTCTAAGTAGAATATGACTTTAATGACATCTTGAACTTAGCCATCCTTCTGGCCTCTAGCAGTATGAAAAATGTGTTTCTGTAGTTTGAAGCCATCAACACTGTAGTAATTTGTTAGAACAGCTAAAGAAAAATAACATATTCAGTAGGTGAGGTAGTTTTTTTTTCCCCCTAAGGAAATGCTGTGTTGCCATGGGTTGAAAGAGGGGAAAAAACAAATTTTGAGAGAAAGTGAGATAGTATACATTTTTGCAGAGTCTTTGAACAGCTCAATCATATCACTAGTAATCTAGAAAACTAGGTATGTATTATATACATCAAGGAAAGCATGTGAAGAACTTAACTGCTGGCTTCTACATGAATCTCTGAATTATTTGGGAAACAGAAAGAAATGGTTAGAGTAAAAACAAACAACAACAACAATACCCTGTTTGAATACATGTTGATTCTGAGCCTAGGACTATACATGCAGACTTCAAGAAGTAGCTGGAAGACTACTTATGTCTAAGCATCTTAAGTATATTTTATCCAATTGTTGCAGAGTAGTGCCCCAAGAAAACAGTAAATTAAGAGACCAAAATGTAATGAAGAACATACATTCTTCAGGAAACTTCTTAAAAATTTCAAAACACTGAGGAATCAATATTTAATAGCAACAATCACATGGACTGAGGAAAATTTTATTTATAGTTACAACCATACATTATTCAAAATGTGCAGTATATATAATAACTATAAGGCTCTCAGAGTCCTACAAAGTATAGCTTGCTAATGGGAAGGAAAACAAGCAATGAATTTTGTTAGCATCCATATAACTAATTGAAATTATGTACATAGTAGAACAGAAAAAAATAAGAAAAGCAAGTAGAACTTTAGAGACCTGTGAAACATTATCAAGTTTATAAACATATGCTTGATAGGATCCCAGACACTCCCACCCAAATAGTGAGAGAGAAAAGGACAAAAGTAATTCTGAAAGAATTCTACACAAATTGTCCAAATATGTTGAGAGCATTAGCATAATGATGATGTGAAGTAGAAGAAAATTCAAAGAAACCCAGTTGGGACACATCTTGAAAGCAGTAGGAGAGAAACAACTTATTATGTACAAGAGATTTCAACTAAATTAGAAGTTTATTTCATTCAACTTCTATATAAAGTGCTGAAAGAAGGGGGGGGATTCTGTTCTATATCTGCCAAAACCATTCTTGAAAAAGAGGAATTTAGAACAACCTCTCAGATGAGCAAAAAGCTTCCTGGTAGACTTTCTCTACAAATACTGCAAAGAAAGTCCTTTAGGATGAAATACAAAGGGATACTCACTGAACTCTCTTTGAGCAAATAAAGTACATCAACACAAGAACATATGCTGATAAATTCAGGAAGTAGTAAAAGAAAGAGTATATGTAGTTGGCATTTCATGTCAAGATTCCTCTATGATATGAAGGACACTATACATCTAGATTAGTGGAAACAACACCGTATGAATATACAATTAGTGACAATAGCAGAAACATGAAACCAAAGGGATAATCTACCTTTGCAAACCAATCACAATGAGCCTTATTGTTCCATAATAAATTCATAAATTTTATTATGAATAAAATACTTTCACAGCTTTTCTCATCTCTATTTCAAGGAAGAATTCAATATTGGTATTTTTTAACCCTTTCTTGTTCGTTTGGAACATAAAATATGACATAAATATGGTGCTGTGAATGTGTATATTTGGAAATTGTGTATGCAATCATTCTATTAATTTTCAGATTATGACGTGTGTGTGTGTGTGTGTGTGTGTGTGTGTGTGTGTGTGTGTGCTTGTCTTGAAGTCAGGATCTCATACTCCACATAACATGTGCCCTAACACTTGAGCCACACCTCCAGTTAAGCTTTTTTGCTTGCTAATTGTAGAGCATCTCACAGACATTACATCATAGGTTGACTTTGAAATGAGATCCTTACGTTTCAGCCACCTGATTAATAATACATATATGAGTCAATGGTACCTAGCTAATTACCCTTGGAAACTAATTAGCAATATATTTTTTTCTTTTTTCACACATTGGATCATTGAACCTGGGTTTCTTCAAATCTTTCCTATTACTGAGTTGCCCATAGTCCTTTAAAAACAATGCCCACACTTAGAACTGGTTCTCATATAAATAAATGAAACAGAATTATCTATCAAATATTTTATTTCATTTATTTATTTTCCAGTACTGTGGCTTGAACTCAGGGCCTGGGCACTGTCCCTGAGCTTATTTTGCTCTAGGTTAGTACTCAACCACTTGATCCACAACACCACTTTCAGCTTTTTCTGTGTATGTGGTGTTAAGAAATCCAACCCAGGGCTTCATGCATACTAGGCAAGCACTCTATCACTAAACAACATTCCAAGATCTCATATATTTTATTTTTAATATCTTTTGCTCATTGATTTTCAAAAACTATTCAGTTACTGTAATTTGTTTTACTTTAACCAATTAGATTATTTTCAATTTTGCACTGCAACACTCTCATTTAGTAAAGCTTTAGAAACTTTATATTAAATACCAAATACATCTTTATATATTGCCTGTTGGTGGTTATAAACATACCATACCCTTTAATAAAATTCTCAATATTATGTTTCTTTTGTAAAAAATAAAGAACAACACTGCCTGAACATCATCTTTTAATAACAATAAATACTTTTAAAGTAGGAAAGCAATTTGCTAACTGCTGCCAGATAATCTTAATATTTGGCTTATATGAATCTTATCAATTAAAAATAACCTTGAGCATCACAGTTCTCAGCCAGGACAGACAGTAAAGTCTGTTAGACTCCTATCTTTAATAAACTCCACAGAATAAGCTGGATGTAGTCCTGTGCATCATGTGATAGAGCACTAGCCTTGAGCAAAAAAAGATATGAGACAGTGCCCTGGCTCTAAGTTCAAGCCCCAGGACTAGCACAAAAACAAAACAAAACAAAGCAACAATGACAACAATCTCTCCCCTCAAAAACAAAGACAAAAACAGAACTTCCATCTCTGCACATATTTAGTTTGAACATCAGGTACAAATTAAATTTTTTTGGAAAAATGTCTCTGTTCATTACGCATTTTGTTTTATTTAAGTCTACAGTCAACTAAGGATTGTCCGTTTATACACCAAAGCCTACTTTGTAGAAAATTCTAGTCATTTTTCTATTATGAAATGGTAGATGTTTTAAATTACAAACCAAAGGAATATTTTAAATATATTAGTTAGCTTACTGTCATTCTAACAAAATATGGGAGATAATCAATTTACCATGTTTATTTTCCTCATGGTCTTGTGGATCCCCAGCTAGACAAGTGTCCCATCCCTCACCTTTGGATTTTGATTAAGGAGAATTTTACAAAAGCCTGAAACTAGTCATCTCACAAGGAAACAAAATAAAGCCAGAAGTGGTCTGTGTCCTAATATCCCTAGTAAGGGCACTACCCTAAGATCTAAAGACATTCTGGTAGGCCACACTCTTGAAGGTCTATACTTCCACCCACAGCACTGCTGCTGCCCCTGGGGCCCACACTTTATCCCACAGACCTTCGAGGACATCCATCTAAACCATACCATAATATAACATTTTATATTTTGAAACATTTTAGGGGAAGGCATTCAAAAAATGCTGCTTCGTTAGAATTCCTTTATAACTTTGGAAGTATATTTGGAGGTATATTTACTTAAAGAAAAATCCTTTCACGGCTTTTTTATTTGCAATTCAGACTGATAATCCTAACAAATGAAATGTGAGCATTCTTCTATCTCTTATAAAAACAACTCTTTCCATCAAATTACACTAAATACAATAACTACAATTAAGCATGTGCTACTGCCAAAACTTCATAGTTTTGATTCCAATCTTTGAACCTATACATTATCCTTAGAGAGTATTTTTGTATTTCAATACAGGAATTCAACTATACATTAGCTATGAGAATTAGAAAAGTTCCAGTAAAAACAGTTATTCATTCATCTAAACTCCGTGTTCAGAGTACATTAGAGGACAAAATGACTTCTCAAATTTATAAAACAGCAAAAGTATTTAGAGAGAAATGATAAATAATTTTAACACATAGTGAATCTTCATGTGAAAAATTAGATTCCTGCTTCAGGGATCCAATATTTGAAGAGATTGTAACTTAATTAAAAAATCATATATGAGATGACCAGGCTCAGAAATTATGTATATAAAGACTTTTTTATCATTCTGTCTGAATTATGTGGCTCATATTTAGTGATTATTTTTAATTCTGGAAGAAGTTTGTTCTCTAATTTAGGCTTCCTATAGTTCTGGGATTATAGGTGTACACTAGCATGTCCAGCTTGTCTCCATTGAGATGGAGTCTTATAGACTTTTCCACATAGTCTGGCCTCAAATGACTGATATTTCATATGACTAAGAACAACAGAAGCATACAACTACACTTAGCTATGGGCTAAGAAGTTGTCTCTTAAACCATTTTCTCAGGCTAGCCTTTAGCCATTACCCTCAAATTAGTTCCAAGTAGTTAAGATTACAAGCATGTGACAGTAATGTCTGACAAAAAAAAAAAAAAACCCATACTTCTAAGGATATTTATTCTCAGCAGTAGAAAGCACCTGCCAGATGGTGCCCCAATTAGGTCATCTTCTGGAAAGTATGAGAAATTTTGTCTCATAGTTTATCCTATTTAAAATTATCAAAATTATCAGACTTAGCTAAGGGATATTGACAATCAAAAATAAAGATGATTAAAATAATCTTAAGGGTCTATAATATTATGTATCAAACATCCTCCTCTCCCGTATATTCATCTAGTTTTTATATGACTTTACTGCTTGATTTTATTCCTTTTCTCATCGGATGCACTAAAAAAGGTCTAGTATGGTTTATGCCACATTTTACATAATATTTGCATTACAGCTACCTTACCATTATTGGTTTGCAACAACTCTCTAGCTATCATTTTGTAGTTTGAGCTCATTAGTTGGTGAAGACTCTTTCCCCACAGAATAGAGTAACACTGCAAAAAGAAATAAAAACTCATGTATTTGAAACACAATGTGTATTCTTTATTTAATGAGGAAAATGTTCTTGTGGAAGATAATATCTCCAAAATGAAGAAATTAAGAACCTTTATGATTTTTGGAAACTAGAAAGATTCAGGATTTTGGCAGACTTTGGAAATAAGGGACTGGATGAATTTCAGCACGACTACTGGAACAGAAACCAATGCTGATTTGGCTGGATTTCAATAGTTTAAGCACAAAGTCAAGTTTTATCTGGGTTGTTGGGCCTGAAACCATTTCCAGGTTTTCTGGTTACTTATCTAATCTCTGACCAAGTAATGTGGTAGTTTCTTTCTTTCTTTCTTTTATTATTTTATAATAGTATTTCATTTTATCATTTTTCTTATTTCTTTAATATTAGACCTTAACTACTTGACAAGATCCTTATTTTAAAGACATTTCCTTTATGTTTAGTCTTTGAGCTGTCCTATGACCCAGTAACCCCACTATGATCACATTCCAGGCCACACTAAAGCCACCAGCACAACCATGTTCATTATAGCATCGTTTACCCTAGCTAAGATATGGAATCAACAAATATGTGTAGCGAGAAAATGTGGTACAGAGACACATTGGAATTTGATGCTCCATTAAAAAGAATGACATGGTCCCATTCATAAAAAAAAAAAAAGGAACGGGCTGGGAAGGTGGCTCAGTGGTAGAGCACTTGCCTTGCATGAGTGAGGCCCTGGATTCGATTCCCCAGCACCACATAAACAAAAAGAAAAAAAAGCTGGAAGTGGGGCCATGGCTCAAGTTGTAGAGCGCCCGCCTTGAGCTGAAGAGCTGAGGGACAGCACCCAGGCCCAGAGTTCAGGCCCCACGACCGGCCCCCCCCCAAAAAGGAACAATTTGGGAAAAAATTACAGTAAGCAAAGTAAGTGAGATCCAAACTAACAGGCTGCATTGTTTCCCTCATTTGTAATAATTAAAATGTGCCTATAAACACGTAAATCCAAGAGATAGGAAAATACAAATAATTACACTTGGACATGATTAATTAAACCGCATGCTAAACATTCACAGAGTGAGACCAAAGGGGGATATGCATAGGAGAGGAACACAGAGCTCAATATCTATGTGTATATGTATAAAATAATGCTAATCAAAATGAACTCCAAAAAAATTAAAACTAGAAGTTTTTTATTGCATTGTTTGAGGTTCTTGTTGTTGTTGTTATTGTTTTCATTTTTTATTTGTTCCTTTTTATCATTGTTTTGGATCTCTTTGTCATTTATGTGAAACTCTCACATTGTCATTCACTAGATATAATCTACTATCAGTCAATTTCTATCTAGATGATAGAGTTAATTTTTTTGGAAATAAAGATATTTTATTCAGCAATGTTCAAGCCTTCATTATTTTAAAATCATTTTAAATTAATGATACATATTATACATATTTTAAATTGAATCATGTTCTGAGAGACAGGTGATAACATTATTAAATAAAAATCCAAATTTAGGAAATATTTCTTCTATCGATGAAAATTCTATCCTAAAAAGTTGCCTCCATGGTCTAGCCAACTTTCTTACAATTGGCTTTGCTGCTGACTTTTTATTTTAATTTTTGTTTCTATACATTGGTCCTGTATGTTAAAAATGTTTCATAATTTTGATCAAGGGATATGTACTATTTCTCCTGTTTCCCTACAGTTGGTATAATGTTCCTATGTCAATTTCATGATCTTGCATAGTCACATTGCTGAATAATATACCATTGTGTGGACAGACCACAAGTTAATTCTTTTCCTACCAATTATTATACAGTTTTTCTAAGATACCAGAACTCTGTGCTGTCAGATTCTTTTTATTTATATATTTGAAGTGGGTGGAGATACTTAATTTAGCTTTTGGTTTATGAATCAAATACATGGTCGTGAATGACAATATGAAGCATCTCATTATGTGTGTGTTAATCCTTTATATTAGTTGTTCAGTAAATTTTCTCTCCAAATCTTCAGGGACTTCTTTGCTGGTATGTGGTTTTTGTTATTTATATGGGTTTGGATATTCTGAATATAAGATGTTTAGCAAATACTTTGTGTAAACTTTGCAAATGTTTTTTTCTACTTGATAGCTTAAAAAAAAGATTGCAGTACCTGTGGGCTTTATTTGGTACATTTATTATGGATCAATAAATCTGGTTTTGTTAAAGTATTATTAACTAGGGTTAATATATACACCTTTGATCACATACATATATATCATCTATGTTTTTATATATGTGTTTGTACATACATATATGATGCATTTTTTCACTTTTTTAAGAGTTATCGATAAGAATCTTTTTGGAATATGCAAATAACTGATCATGTAAGTCAGTATTTCATTCAAGAGAATTGTCACCAAGAAGATTCCTTTAAGGACCAACCCACATTATAGAACTGGCTTTGATGGCAAACTTCAAATATTCTAGATGATTATTATAATAGAGTATAATTGTGGAGACTATGAGGTAAATATATTTTATATAAGAGATAATGTAAGAACACTGATGCTCCAGCTATGAAGTAGTAGTACTGAATTAGATATGAGTAGCCAGCCATATATTATCCGCTGACTTCCCAGGTGTGTGGGTAATATAAAACTACTTGTATCTAATAAGCTACTTAGCAGGAAGGGTAACACAGCATAGGAGACAAGCTCATGCAAAGTACTGTGATTTTACTTTTCTCTCCATTTCAGATCAGTTGCTTTATCAAAAGATTTCTTCCATTTTGTGATGACAGTTAAGAAACATATGGAAGCTGGGTGCAGGTGGTTCAAGCCTGTAATCCTAGCTACTCAGAAGGCTGAGATATGAGGATCACAGTTCGAAGCCAGCCCACGCAGCAAAGTACGTGAGACTCCTCTTCAATAAACCAGTAGAAAACCGGAAGTGATGCTGTGGCTCAAGCGGTAGAGCGCTCGCCTTGAGCTGAAGGGCCGCAGGGACAGCGCCCAAGCCCAGAGTCCAAGCCCCACGACTGACCAAAAAACATATGGAAAGAACCTTGGAAAGATTTCTCTTGCCAAAAGCCATGTTAATTTGTCTACTTAGATGAGCATTCTTCAGAGCTTGAGAGAATGGACACAAACATCTTTGCCTTGCATCAGAACCATAAAGTGATGCTGTATCCAAAGCCTGGGCCAATGAGGTGATGCTATGTGTGCTTTGTTTGTGGTCACTACGTTTTATGCAAAAATAGTACATTAAATCAAATATGAGTCTCAACTTGTTCTTTCAATACCTACAGAAAAATAATTAACATACTAGTCTCTCTGATGCCCTGGTAATTACTACTATGAAAAATAAATCTAATATATTTAATTTGTACCTTAAAAAGTAATGCATGTTTAATTATGAACAGCACAATTTTTACTTGCTCCATCTGTTGATTCTAAGAGATAAAAACTTCAAATACTTTTTGAACTTTTGAACAAGTCAAAGACATTTCTACAGTTTTCTGAAAAAAACAAGAAAATATCTGATATTTATATAAACATATAAAGAGTAAATTTATTTTAATAAATTCAACTACATATAACCACAAGGAAGAACGAGTGAAGAATGAAGAACTTATTTGTAATTTATGCATTGAAATATGATGTCTGAAGCACAGAAATAAAAATGAACTATGGCATTTTTATTTATTTGATCTTAAATTTTCTAATATCAATATTAAAAAATTTCCATATGTATTATGCAATACTTGATTTGAGGAAAGCAATAAAACCCTGAGAATATCAATGCTCTGTTTCAAATTATTGTCCTTGAAAAGCAATAAACATATATGAATGTTCATTTAAAATAAACATGGCTTATACTTTTTATATTTTCTGTGGTCTTAAGTTTTACTTTACAAATTTATTTCTGTAGTACATGCATTAGCATAATTCACTTATTTAATGCTAGTTATTCCAATAGAGAGCCAATATTTAGTTTCTAATAAAAAAAACTTCCAAGTTTAATTAGATGATATTGATGAGTTCAGTATTGTCTCACTCTTGAGCTAAAGTTGAAGTCTTTGCTGGAATTGGCATTTTCCATATAGATTTATGACTGCTGAGCAGGAACTAGAAAACCACTGATCTTTCTACCATCACTGAAAATAAATTCATCCAAGCACAATGACTAGTCAACCATGAAATTGTGCACTTAAGCGGACTTCACACTGACAACAGAAATGCTGAGGGGGATTTATACATACTTGCTAGGATCTTGTCCGCTGAGTGTTTCCCTGAGAAAATATTTCCTATGATCTATTTGCAATGAAAACAACACTCTATCCATTTTCTGTTTCAATGTTTATTCTCAAGTCTTATAGTGATCAAGGCTGATTGCTTCAGGCTTAGAAAGAATGTAACCTATGCTTTTATTTCAAGTTTCATTTCCCTAGGAAAGAATCTTTTGAATCCTAGAGAAGTCAAATAAAACATCTCATAAATATATCTATATAAACTACTGATCAGTATAAATTTTACAATATCCTTCAATTGCTCCAAGATGATTATGTTCTGATATAACTAAGTTATATCTACTTTGACCATTTCACAGGGATCAAGAAACTGAAGACAAACAAGAAAATTATTAGGCATACATTTTAATCTATTTGGTTTTTCAGATTCATTTCTAACTCATTGAGAAATCTGACATATTATAAATATAAGCATAATATACCCCTAGTAAAGTACAATATAATTAATGTCAGTCAAAACCAGTACTTAAATTTTAAAACAAAAATTGAGATTATGTATTGTTTTCTATAAAATAATCATAACTAGATTGGTTATAAAAATGTATCATTTATTTCTATACAAATATGTACTTGAAATTATAGCCAAAACAGACAGTAATTACATAATCTGGTCACTATTCAATTACAAATAAGGCAATCACTTAGATGAGGGTGAATGACATTCCAGGGCTTGTTGTTAGTGTGGAGGATTTTCACTATTGAAATACACCTCCCTTGAAAGTTCATCATGGATGTTAAATTTTATTTTATGTTTTTCATGTGATATAGACAAAAGCAATTATAAAACCAATATTTATTTACACAGTTTATTTTCAAAATGTATTTTAATTGAGATGTTTGTGGCAAAAAATATAATATTGTCTTCTAAAATTTGGGTGCACTATGGAATAAGCAGAAATATGGTAAAAATTACTAACATTATTGTATAAGGATTATGTATCTTATTATTTTTTGAAATCATTGTAAAATATACACAGGTAATGGAATACTTAAAAATATTGCTTGAGGTTGATTTTCCCTTTTCTTCCACAGTATATTGTACAATGGAACACAAATTATTCATAGCAGTTTATGAAATAAAAATTGAACTATGTATCAACAATAAGTGTCCAATGTTAGTGACATGTTTTCATCATATCGTGAGGCATCTGACAGCTTCTACTTCTTAAATGTCTTCACATATTAAGCATTGTAGGAAACTTTGAAGCTGAGCTGTGAAACCTGGAAAAGGTTTGAGAGGTTGGAAGATGGCCTAGACAGCATTCAGAAGACTGAGAGCTGACTACAGAGGGTTAAACGGCTTTTGAAAGGGTAAAGAATAAGGGAACCAGTGCCTCTCACAAACTCTGTTTTAGCTCTGAATGTAATATATTAACACAGATGCTTTATGCTTTGTATGTATCCATGGTAACATTCCCTGTGTGAACTCAAATAAATATGATTGCTGTGGGGACTTGGGATCCAAGTGCCAAAGAGCCTTGGGACCCCAGTTCCCACTGATTTCTTTCTCTTTCTTTCTTTCTTTCCCTCTTTTTCTCTCTCTCTCTCTTTCTTTCTTTCTGTCTTTCTCCTCTCTCTCACTCTCTCTCTCTGTTTCTCTGTTTCTCTCTTTCTCTCTTTCTCCTCTCTCTCTCTCTCTCTCTCTCTCTCACACACACACACACACACACGCACGCACACACTGCCTTGCCTTTTCTAATTTCATCTGGCACAAAATCGCATCACTTTGCCTCTGGTTGCAGTTAACAACAAAGCATGAAAGCATGAGATATAGGGTACGACCTTAATATATAAAATGAATATATAAAATATATAAAATGAAATGTATAAATAATATATATATATAAATAAATATATATATAATATATAAAATGAAAAAAGAAATTTTGACTCAGACCTTTTATAATGATCAACCAAACATTGAATAATTATTAATATTATAAAATATTTTTTTTTACTTTTAGTTTAGTCCATTTGAAACTCTGTAACAAATTCAACAAAGTGAATGCCTATAATCCTAAATAGAACTTTGAGACCCAAAAGATGCTGTTTCAGCAGAAAAGTCTGCCAAAGTCCATTTCTACAATAACCAGCCAAAAACAGGTGAGGGATGTGGCTCAAGTGGTACAACGTTAACAATCAATAAAGCAGAGAAAATGAAGGGCCTTAATTCATATAGCTTTAATTTCAGCTGTTCAGGAAGCAGATACAGGAGTATCAGGCACAAAACAAACCTAGGCAAAAGTGAAAACACTATTCTCAAAAAGAAACTGAAGTGAGAAGCCCTGGGGGTGTTGCTCAAGTGTAGAATACTTGGCCTCATTCATATGCCAAGGAGGAGAAGAAAAAAAAAAGAAAATATATATATATATATATATATATATATATATACATACTTTTCTAGAAGTTAAGTGCAAGGAGATGTTGATAATGATAAATTGAATGTTAGCTGCAAGATGTATTGCAAATGATAGGCATAAAAGAATGAAAAGCACATGTATTTCAGCTTTTCTTTCAACAAAAGCAACTTTTACCAGAATATTTGTAGAAGTTTCTATAGTTTACAAGACTACTGTATGTGTATAAATGCCATATTAATTTTGTTGTTGATGCAATACCTAAAACTTTAGGGAGTGTAGCTGGTTTATCCATTCACCATAAACATGAAAATAAAAAGTAATATAACTTGTGTGAGGATTATAGTATTCCCTTTCATATATACCTAAAATTATAGATTCCCAACATATTTTGTTTTAAAGACACAACAATCATTTATCTCCTTTAAAAAAGATAACATTATGACTGTCATAAGCATGGTTGCAGTTGCACTTTTGGGAAAAAAGCTAATAATAAAGAAACTTTTTGGCAGGAAATATTGTCTACCAATCTGAACTCAGAAAATAAGTTTTCATCTGACCCTTTAAAAATTCATTGTCCTTATTGTGAAATGTCACAGAAGTCATCTAAAAGGATAAATATAATATATATCCTCAAATACCAATTTTAACAGGGGACAGTTGGTCCCAAGGCTGCTATCATTGTGTGATTGCATTCAGTAATAATAGGAATCTTGACTGCTAGAAGTGACAGTAGCAGAAAGTAAGGAGCATCAAACTGCACAGTTCTTTGCTTCTGCTTTAGACATGGAGTGTGGCTAGAAACTGTATTATATCATGCTGTTCCTGTTGAAAAAGAAGAACGTTTGGGCTCCGGAGGGACCACTCTTAGCTTTATACTTAGGTATCAAGAAGGAAACAAACAAGAAGCTCTCCTTTTGCCAGAAAACCATCTTTTGTAAAACTGTATCAAGGGCAGACAGAATTCTACCTATGGTAGAAGAGCTGGATTTCTTGAGTTATTTGAAGGGTAAAATCTTGCATTATATTTTGGCACAATAGCAGGCTATGTAAAAATGAAAATTGACAATGGATATGTAGGAATGAAAATTTTGAAATTCTTACAGGTATATTTGCACATAAGTATTCAATTCTTTTAAGAATATAAATTATATTTCAGTATTCCTGTTGTTGAAATAGTACATTTTTTAATCTTTAAACTAGCTCATATTAATTGTTGAAACCAAGTCATACGCTATGCAGAAGGGCAATATGTCAAAGCATTAGTTTTGAAGTTGAAGATCACTGAACAATCTTATGAAGGTGACAGATGTATCTCAGTGGATTGTTTTATAGAGCATATGCATGTATGATAAAGATAATAAATCTATACTTTTCAGCAGATGGCTCCATAGTCTACATAGCCTACATTTTCCTTGCATTTTGATGACTCATTTTGCATCATAAGGAAGCCTTTACTAATCTCTGATTATAATACTGTTTCTATTATAATTCTCACTTGTCTCAATCAGTCAGTTTTCTTCCTTACTAAAACTTTGGCAGAGATGGAAATTTCTCTGGGGATTAAGGCTGATGTAATCAGCATCCTTGCTGATGAAACACACAGAGCGTGTTTTACAGATACAGCATCATAGAGTTCTTTTTCCTGCAGCACATTTTGTCCCCAATTCTAAGTAAAGTTCTACCACTGGTTCCTTTCTCATTCTCTTCTCAGATATTTGTATCTCCTAATACTTTAAGAATGTCTTCATAACATTAGTGAGCATTCCACACCTTCTTTCATGTAACGTATTATCATAATATGATTTTTCTTGCAATATTATGAGTAAAGAATGTTCCTTTATCTCTAACTTTTCTTCCCAGTTAGCAAAATCAAGAGCATGGCCATTTTACCTCTGACAAATACAGTGGCATTGAAGGCTCAACTCTATTCAAGTGTCTTTAAACATTTATGTTTCACTTGTTTAATGACTGTAACTTTCAAATGTGGATCACTTCCTTATGTTCATTTAAGCAATTATTCACTTAATATTATTTCATTAGCTTTCTATAGGTCATCATTATGTGGATAAAAGTCAATGTTGAAGCCGGGTGCGGGTGACTCAGGCCCGAAATCCTAGTTACTCAGGAGGCTGAGATCTGAGGATCGTGGTTCAAGCCAGCTCACACAGGAAAATCTGTGAGACTCTTATCTCCAATAAACTACCAGAAAACTGGAAGTGGCACTGTGGCTCAAATGGTAGAACTCTCTCCTTGAGCTGAAAAACCGAGGGACAGCGCCCAGGCCCAGAGTTCAAGCCCCACCACTGACAAAAAAAGTCAACGTTGAGCAAAATACACACCAGGAATGGGCATTGCAAGAAGTTGGGTAGGGTCCAGGGGAGGGGGTTAAACGAATGAAGAGGAGAGGGAAAATATTTAGTCAAATTAATATATACCTTACAAAATTGGAAGAACAGTGAGAAGAGGAAGCTTGGGAAAGGCGAGTAGGAATGTTGAAGGGGTGACCTTGATCCAGAAGTGTAATGTTCACAAGCTGCAATGTTGAAAGGGTGACCTTGATCCAGAAGTTTAATGGTCATAAGCTGCAATGTTGAAAGGGTGACCTTGATCCAGAAGTGTAATGTTCATAAGCTGCTTTGCTCAGTGGAAGCTCCTTTATGCAACTTCTTAAAAATAATGAAAAATATGAAGCCAAAAAGTTCAGAAGTTTAACATTAAATCTTTATTATTATTATTATTATTATCTAATTCTGAATAGCTCAAAAGTACTAATATAAGTCTACTGAATAGCATGAACCAGCCTAGGAATATCAAAGCCCTACCTCCTTTATCCTTTCTTTAATTTCTCCAATCTTAAAAATACAATACTCCCATGTCACCAACATAAGACTAGGGACATGTTCAAGACAAAGGACACTTTTGTCTCAAACATAAAGGACCCTTTTTTTTTTCCTTTATGTTGAATAGATATATGTCCTTTTTAGTCTCTTCAACCCTTCATCCTACTCTTAAGTCCACACTGTTCTTACTATGTGTACAGCTCTGTCATTTCACAAATGTACTAATAGGCTCATATAGTATGTCTGTGACCTTATTGTACTACTGCACTTACTGAATTCATCTTCATATAATTTTATCCAGGTTGTTGCATGCATCACTAGAACTTTCTTTTTAGTATCTGAATAGTATTTATTGGTACACATTTATCATCATTCCTCTTCAACTTTAATCTTCCTTACTAATTTGACCAGTCACTTATTAATAGCCATGTTTATAACACAATCTCTGAAACCTGAAGGTCTATTACTGTTCTCATTCATTAGTAATTCTCACTCATCATCCTCATTGCAACTATATTCTAGGAGAAACTTCATTTGAATAATTCAAACTTCATTTGAATTATTTGATCAAAGAGGAGTTTCTCTATGCACATTTTCTCATGGACTATGAATTTTCCTATCAAACTAATTTTCCACATATGAACTGTCCTCGGCAAACTTCTTTGCCTTCCTGGCCAGCATTGACGACTTGTTTGAGGAAGTCTCTAGACACACTTGTGGAGACTGTGGTTTGTAATTCACACATTTCTAACCAGCTGAGCCCATCCCTCACAATGATGATTCCAATTCCTCATTAATTTCCACTACACTCAGCACATTGCTTTGGCTCTAATTTTCACAGTGAAAATGGAATTTGTCTTGCAAGATGTACACCAAGTTCCTGCAAACCATTCTGTAGAGATAAACAGATGGAGAGTTTTCATTGTCTACCTATCCTCTATAGAAATGTAATAGCACTGATTGTCCCTCTTCTTTTCTTTTCTTTTCTTTACTTTTCTTTTCTTTTTTTGTGATAATGAGTTTTAAACTCAGGAATCTTACTACACTGTTGCTCTACCACTGGTGCCACATCTTCAGCTTTTTAAATGGTTTTGCTTTTTTAGGATAAGATCTCACTTCCCTCCCAAGCAAATAATTTACTTAAGACATCCTCTTGTTACTGAAATCATAGGTGTGTGTCACTGTGTTCAGCTTTCCTTCATAAAGACAGAGAAAGGGTGAGAGAAGGAGAGAGAGAGAGAGAGAGAGAGAGAGTCTTTCAGACTCTCAAGTGGCTGGAGGTGATGTGTGTACCATGACCTTAAACTATGTGTTGAGAGGAGGTTTCAAAATGCTTCCGCCTAAAGTGACCTTGAACCATGATCCTTTTGTGCTCTTAATCCAAACTTTCCAGGGATATAAGCTTGTTATCTGGCTTTTTGTTTGTTTTTTTGTTGACTCCGTTTATTAAGCAGGATCTCACTGAGTAGCCCGAGATGGCCTTGAGCTCAGATCTTCAAGTCTCAACCTTATGAATGATCAGATTACAGGTATATTATGCCATAACACCCAACTCACTCCTTTCCCAATTTTGTAATGCTTTCTTTTTTGCTTGTTCTCTTTGTTTTGGTACTTTTAAAGAAGTAAACTTCAAAAATCAAACTTGAGCTGGTGACTGACAACAGTTACTCAAAGTCATCTCAAAAAGACTGAAGGTTACATGCTGGGTTGGAAGTGAGTGAACCCTAATTGAATGCATTTCAAAATATCACTAAGAAGTGCTATTCCCAATTTCAGGGAGGGTTGATTACTCATGGAAGACAGATAAAAGGAAACTCCCAGCCAGGCATAATCATTGGCGACGTCGAACCAAGTACTTCAAGTGTTCTAAACACATCTGTAAGTCTATCTGAGTATTTTAAGTACTTATAGTTTGAATTTAGTTCCATATTATGGTATGGAAAATGAAATGGGAGGAATTATAAGAAATGTGCTGAATAAAAAAATATGAATCAGTTCCAGGTTCCATTCATTAGGAGAGTGGAATATATATATACATATCTATACATATATGTGTATAGATATGTATATAAGTATGTATCCATATAGTTATACATATATTATGTATTTATATGGGAAATATAATTGTTATACATTCATACGTATATTTAAATATAATATATATAATATGGATTTACAACCATGCTTCTTTTATATTTTAACATTATTTGAATCAATCATCTGATATTAAACATTTAAGTAACTACTGTCAGACAAGTGATATCATATTATCTACTTTAGAAATCCGAGACCATCACACACTAACTGCTGTAATGTCTGGCCTCCTCAGAGTATATATATATGCTGAACTGTGTATCCTGTATCAGGGGAAAACAATAACAACAACAACAACACATAAAACTGCTATCTACAGCTGCGGCTGTCTGTGTCCATTTTGCACAACTTTCTTCATTCCTCTGTCATGAAGATGTGAGTCCATGGAATGATGGAAAGTGTAATCCATACTTCTTCACCAGTTTTTCATCTCTTGTTCACTTTTAACCCATAGAAATTGCGATCAGTACTTACATCAAAAAATATTTTAATGAAATTTGCAAATGCCATCGAATTATAAAATCTTCAAAATATTTTGGGGGGATCCTAGGATAATGTTACATTTTTATTAGCATCAGTTAATTCTACAAGCAGGTAATCTGAATTAAATTCCATGTATTTCCACATAAATTATTATGGTCTTTGAACAATTAATATTAATTAAAAAAAAGATGGGAACGGAAGTGGGGTTCTGTGCACAGGTAATGTCTGAAATTTGAACAACACTAGGAAGAACCAGAAAAGGCAAACAGAAAAGATAAGGCAAAGAGAATGCTGTATGCTGAGAATATATTATGTGGAACAATGAAGCTTCTTGATGTTGAGTTAGAAAAGAGGAGAAAGGAAACAAACAAAAAAGAAAAAGATTGTGAAGATGAGATCGGTGGACTGGCAACAGCTGTTGGTAACAAGAGTATGCTATGAATGCATGTAGGGACTTAATCCAGTTTCTTAAATGGGAGGATTTTGTCTGAAAGATCAAAGACTTCCCTCCTGAATCTACAAGTTGCAGAAGTATTATGATGCTTCTCTATACTTAGCATCTGAATTTCTGACACGATTATCTATCTGAAAACAAAACAAACAAACAAAAAAACCTGAAAAGCCAAAGTCAAAGTTGGGTATGAAATGAGTACCACCAAGAGCCTTTGCATAGTTAAAGTCTCTAACACTCCAAACTATTAACTTGACCATTCTTTTGCTGTTGTTGTTGTTGTGTGCAGAGCTCCTAATCTTACTATAACTCTGCCCCTCCCCTCACCTTACACACTATTTTCCACGGAAGTCAATAAGATCTATGATCTTTGTTTTGGAATGAAGATGCTAAGATAATCTAGGCACCTTCTGAATGCGTGCCAGCTGTAGCTGAGGCGATAGCTTCTTAGGCTACCATCTCTTTGCTCTTCTTATCTGTCCAACAGTAGAGTAGAGTAATCTGAAAACAAAGTTAAGATCCCTTGTCAGTTTAAGATTAGCAGGTATCCAGTTTAATGCATATTGACTGAGGTTAAACCTCTCCTTTGAAATGCCAGAACTGAGAAATTCAAAATGAAGCACAGAGAAACTTTTGATTAAAATACCCACAATAGCACGTTAAAATTATAGCTCAGGGAGATAGGAAATCCTATTCCTGAATTAATTAATAAGTAACTGTTAGAGGCCATTCCAGAGAAAGTATCTGAACAAAATAATTTTCTTTAAATGTTTTAATCTGTGCATGTAAAATAACAGCTTCGAGAATATGAATTTATCCAGTTAGTGGCACTGCTAAAAAACAGGGGCCAACCTAGTTCATCTTTGAGAAAGATAATAATGTGAGACAATTGGAAATTCAGAATTAAAAGCAATTTCTCTGTTATATCAGAACCAAAGAGACAAACTGTCCTTTTCCTTAGTCAAGCATATCCTAAGAGGAAGAAATTCCTTTACGATAGTTTAGTCTGTGTGATAACTAACCTGTACATTTCCCTTACAAATTCAGAAAGATAAAGTCCCCAGAGCTAGAAAAACAGTCCCCTGACCTTGTGATCCCAAAGTTCCATCTGAGGAAGAGTAGCTCCCACAATGAACCATTTAAATTCAAGGTTCCAAGGAGTTTGGATTTATATCTTTTCGAGCTTTCAAGAAGAAACTGAATCAATCAATAATCTCTTTAACTATTTAACAGATGCCCATTGAACCTTATTGTATTCCATAATTATAGGAATGCTGTTTGAGCCCCTGTTTTGTTGATTACAATATGCTTCGTGGCATTAACAACTTTGTATTTCAATGAAGGAGCATTGAAAGGGTCAGAATTCAAGTAGCCACTCATTCAAAAATATTATATATTTAAGCTCTAGAAAATGTATTTGTGAAAAAATTGCTTATTATTTATGATACATAGAAATTTTAGACTCTTCAATCCCATATTTATTCTACAAAATTAAGAAGAATGGAGGAAGGGATGAGAATATTGAAAGGGCCTTACTGACCAAGATGTATTATATTGGTAAACTGCTTTGCTAAATGGCAAAAGAAGATTTTCTATATTTAACTAAGTATGTAAGATTTTATTTATTTATTTATTTATTTTTGTCAGTCATGGGTCCTAAACTCTGGGCCTGGGTTCTATCCCCCAGCTCTTCAGCTCTAGACTAGTGCTCTACCACTTGAGCAATCCCCCACTCCCAGTTTATTGGAGATAAGAGTTTCACAGATTTTCTCATCTGTACTGACTTTGAACTGTGATCTTCAGCTCTTAGTCTCCTGAATAGCTAGGATTGCAAGCATGAGTCACAGGCACTTGGCTTGTATATAAGATTTTAAAGGAAAAATACAACAACATAAATTATTTTATTTCATGTTTTATTTGAAGCATATTTTATGCTTATTTAGTGCTGAAAAAAAGATATACTACCATTCCTCAAGTTCACATAAGAAGATCTTTATCTAATTTCTACAGTTTTAGATATCAATATTATGATGATAATGATAATTTTAAGAGATATGATAATAATGATAATTTTAAGAGATATGATTATGCAGGACAAGGTAATTCTATATATGTTTAGTCTGATTTCCTGCATGAAAATTAAATGCACTTGTTTTTTATATTAATCTAACAATATGAAAAAAATTAACACCTATTTACAACATAAGGTGTGTAATTTGTACTATAGTTGAACATTACATGGTTTATTTTTATTATTTCAAACACAGAATGCATTTTGAAAGGCAAAATACAAATTTGGGGCCATGCAATGAAAATATGAAAACCTTTAGACCAGCTGTTAGCTAGCATTTGAAAAGCAAATTAAGCAGGTTTGTAATATAATGCAGCAGATGGAGAAAATGTGATCAGGGAGGGAATATATTTTTTATCTGTCCTTTAACTTAAGTCTGCCCTGTACTTCTCTGTAAATACTTTTTACTCATGAGATTCTTCATATTACCACGAAGTACTAGTATCTTCCAGATACTTTCTATATCTGCTCCAAGTGTAAAAACTGTTAGTATAAGAAAATGATACGATCAAATTTCCTTTCGCCAGTAAATTGCTATGTGATATTACTTATGATATTTCAAAAACATTTGGAATTTAAGAGCAATGTGGTACTTACTTAGAAAAAAATGTATTATTTGTGCTGGCATAGACTTTGTTCTCAAATATACATTACTTTGATTAAAAGAAGCATTTTTGGTAAGAAGTGTTATTCACTTCACTTCACACAGGTAAATCAACAGGCACTACTGGCTCTTGCCTTTACTCCTAGCTTCTTGGGAGGCTGAAATATGAGGACTGCAATGCAAAGTAAGCCATGGTGGAAAAATCCAAGAGAAATCACCAATGAACCAGAAAAAAGAGCAAGGAAGTGGAGATAGAGCAACCACCTTGAGCAGATAAAGCAAGTTAACAGTGTAAGGTGTTGAGTTCAATCCCTTATACAAGTACACATACAAAACAGACGTTAAATCAACCATCACTGTTTTGTGTCATTTTAATTAAGTTGAGAAGAAAATTGGCATAAGAGACAAGAGAGAATTTCTACAAACTCTTAGGGGGATGAGTGATCATGAAATCATCACATCTAAAGAGAAAGAGATAACTGGATGGAAGACAAAAATAAAGAGCTATTTTATAAACTTCTATTTCCATGCACAAATCCATGGAGTATCATGTGATGATATGATTCATGCACATAGTGAGTAATGATTACATCAGGATAAAAAGAGCTACACTAATTGGATTAAGAAAGATTTGAGGTGAAACATCAAACTTGATTAGTAAAATGGAGCATAATGTATGTGAGTTGTAGTAAAAACAATTAGGTAGGGACAGTATTATTAACTGATACACATCACACAGGAAAACAGACATTAATGAAATGGGACTGACACTATGTTATTTCTTATGTGGTTATAGTAAAATTAGAAGAAAATTCTTAGAAAAGAGTTGGAAATGTACGACTGCTTTATTAGTGAATGACAACCAGTTTTATGATTTAATTCTGAAGCTATTACAATGAAAGAACAAAGTCTCAAACAGGAGCAGGTAATAGAAAGTGTTATGGGTTATAGAGAGCATTTCATGCAAGGGACATAAAGTACAAAAGGCTTGAAATTATCATCTAATTATTTAAAGCAAGAGACAAGTAATAAACAAGAACCACCATCACAACAGTGAGTTTTCTTGTTCATATTGGAGGTTTGAACTTCTGGCCTTATACTTTCTGGGCAAGCATAGTCAAACTTGACCCTGCTCAAACCTTGCCTACTTTCCATTTGTTATTTTTCAGAAGGAAATTAGTATTTTTCTTGAGCCAAACTAGACCATGACACATCTTCCTTTGCCTCCTACTTAGCTGGACTCATAGTCATGAGGCACCATATCTAGTTTTTAATGTTAAAATAACGTCTTGATAACATTTCTTTAGGAGACCTCAAATCACAATCCTTCTGATATTCAGTGCCCATGAACTGAGGATTAATTAGAGATGGGAAAACTACTCAATCCTTATTGTAGTTGATACATACACCAAATTTTTGATACTATACAACAACAAAAATACTGACACATACCAGAAATTATTCTCACAAAAGCATTTCTCATAACTTTTCTGCTGATCTTGTTTTGAGTCTTTTACTGATTTTGAACCATGTGTCTAACAACAACATAAAAGAACAATTTCCTGCTGTTTGGGGCATTGTAATAGTAGCCCTGTGTATCGATGATAACAGAAGAATATTCTACCAGAAAAATTGTGAGCCACAATACTTGGATTCATCTTTACTTTCTTTGGGTTCAGCTATGACTGTGATCTACTTATATAATGATATAGGGATTTTAAGCTGTATCATGTTAACTGTAATTTGAGCCTGGACAAGCAATGCCAAAGGAGCAATGGCGCCCTCTACAGGACACCTGAAGTTACAGAAACTTGAAAATATTTTATTAAAAAAATACATATGTATGTTTTGTCATATGGCCTTCTACAGTAGCTCATTATTTTCATACTATATTCCATTCACCTTATAGCCTAAGATAGCTCACTAGTACTATACCAAATTCCATTCACATTATGAATGTAGTCATTTCTAAACGTTTAGCTCCCTATGATATTCCTGAAATAACGAAAATATTAGATCCATAGACTTTAATATGAATATTACTCTTCCAAAAATTAATCTTCTAAAAATAGGTTGTGACCTCATATTATATGACATTTTTATTTTTTAAATCATTTTTTCAATCTTTAAAGCGGTTTATGGCTTTTTTCTTGACTTTTTCATATTAAGTTCTTAAATCTTCTTACTAAAATACTAAAATAAGAAATAATTTAATATGAAGAAATGCATAAGAATAGTTGTGGTATATATGTATAAGTAACAAGTATTTTTGCAATTAAACATGTGAACTACTATGTATTATTATTTTTCTTAAATATTCATGCTATAAATACTGAGACAAAAATAAAAACATTGTAATTAATATTTATTGTGAGATAAAAACTTCCTAGAAAAGACAAGGAACTGAAAATCATTACTAAACTGATCATAAACACATGCACACCCTGAAAATTTACTAAGAAGTAGAAAAACAAAACCAAATGAAAACAGAATTTCTGGCCGGTTTTTAACTTAGAATATTAATTCAAATGTTGATTTTGTTTCTCAAAAGATATGCACATATTCGTGTAAACACATGTACATACGATAACATATGTATTTTGTATTTCTTTGATTACCTATTTCATCCCTTGGGTTTTGAGTGTGATAAGGTTTGAATATGAAACATTTCTCGAAAAGTTGGTGTGTGCCTTGGGCTCTAGCAGGCCTGTAATCCTAGCTCTGAAAGAATATCAGCAGCTATGAACGAGAAAGCTAAGAAAGTAGACACTGAGTTCATGCTTTATATATGTGTGTGTGTGTGTGTGTGTATACATATATGTATGTATACATATATACATATATATGTATATATGTATATGAGAGAGAGAGAGCGCTCCCTGTCTGTCTTTGTCTCTCGTCCCTGTCTGTCTCTGTCTCTGTCTCTGTCTCTCCCTCTCTCTCTCTCTCTCTCACACACACACACGCCATACACACACATCATACACAAATACATTAAAAACTGGTTCATGTGTTGCGAGTTTGTTCTCCAAGATACTGATCTGAGGTAGGCCTTCTGGGAAGGATGAACTAATTACTTGTGGTCATTACTGATAAAGGAAAGGCTATGGAGAAGAAAGTAGGCCATTGACGAAGTCCCTTTGAAGGATCCGTTTTGTCCCCTGGGCCTTCTCCCCTTCTGCTGCTGCGTTTCAAACTGTGCTGTGAGCGGCTCTTCTTCCACTGGGGCTGCCACACTGCAGCCGCTCCACCGAGTTCTGCAAGGCGGCCTCACCACCTCACACTCCCTCCCAGCAAGGAGCCCGTTGAACAGGCACAGAACAATGAAAAACTGAAGCTAAAACAAACCTTTCATTCTTTAAACCTTTCCTCTCAGCTATGTTGGAGATAATACAACTCTAACACAGGCTCCATAGTTTTATCAGATAAAAATCTAAGTGTGTCTGAAATTTAGCTTTGACATCCCAATTCTCAGGTCTTTTCAGCTTCTGAAATGAAACTTTTAAAAACAGATGCATTATAATCGAAACTTAATTTAACTTTAATTTTGAATTAGCATATATAAATGATGTAAGAGGTTTTGTTGCGACATCCCCAGAGGGTCATGAAGTGGAAGGATTCCCACTCCCTTGCATTCCCATCCCGTCCTTCCTTCACCCCCATTGGGTGGGATTCTTTGTTATTTCTATGTAATGTATGGAATGTGTATGTGTGCGCACACAATCACTTTCATCCTCTTCCCTTTCCCTCTCTGCCTCTGATGAGCCCCTTATACACAGTCCCACTACACTTATATCCAATTTTTGTTATTAACAATATTATCATCATCATCATTTTAGGTCTAAGTTCCACAAATGAGCAAGGCATGCTGTGTTTGGATGTTTGATTTGGCTTAGCCCAATCAACATGATGATCTCCCAGTATCATCCATTTTTCTGTTACTGATGTAATTTTGTTTTCTATTGCTAAAAGGTATTCCATTTGTGTGTGCTGTTCTGTGTTTATACAGGTATATGCATGCATACACACAGGTGTATGTGTGTGTGTGTGTGTGTGTATATATATATATATATATATACTGGCCTATGTATTACTACTTATATATTATATAAAATTAACGTAATAATATATAACAATTACTGTCTATATAACCTATAATTATATTTAAATAAACAAAGACAGTTGCATTACAGTTTACTATACATTGCATATTATAGCATACACTATTAGTAATATGCAATGTATACTAAGATGCATTAGTGTATGCTATAATATGCATTTCTAATTACTATCTATTAATAAACTAATAAATTACATGCTTTATTTTTATATTTTATAGACATGTTTGTAGCAAGTATCTAAAAGTAGTTCATTACTATATAACATAGCAAGAATTCCTAAGGTTAGGATTATTTTTAAATTCTCAAAAATTGATTTTGTCAAAGAAAGGCTGGACAAATGGGATTGCATGAATCTGCAGAGCTTTACATGACAAAGGATATAGCTAGCAAGATCAACAAAAAGACAAAGGATTGGAAGAAGATCTTCCCTAGCCATACAACAGACAAGGGTCTCATATTTAAAATATACTTGGAACTCAAAAAAAATAAATCCCCCCAACAACAAATCCTCAAAGAAACAACTGCCCAATAAAAAAATGGGCTAAAGACTTAAAGAGACAATTCTGTGAAGAGGAAAGAAGGATAGCCAATAGACACATGCAGAAATGCTCAACCTCCCTAGCCATAAAAGAAATGCAAATCAAAACAACATTGAGATACCACCTCACCCCAGTTAGAATAGCTATAATCAAGAACTCTAATAACAACTGATGTTGGAGGTGATGTGGCAAAAGGGAATCTTACTGCATTGTTGGTAGGAATGTAAACTTGTTCAACCATTTTGGAAAGTAGTATGGACATTCCTCAAAAGACTCCACTTAGAGCTCCCCTATGACCCAGCAATCACACGTTGGACATTTACCCAAATGATCACAAACAAGGCTATACTAAAACTACCAGAAGAACTATGTTCATTGCGGCATTATTTACCGTAGCTAAGTTATGGAACCAACCCAGATGCCCCTCAGTAGATGAATGTAATACACACACACAAACACACACACACACACACACACACAATGAAATTCTATGCATCCATCAAAAAGAATGGCATCGCCCCATTTGTTAGGAAATGGAAAAAAAATTATATTAAGTCAGCCAGGCCCAAATAAACATAAGTCCTATGGTTTCCCTTATTCACAATAACTAGTATATGTCTGGAACAAGCAGAGGTTAAAAGCTATGTACATATGATCAGATAAGATGATGTTAAGCAAAATGAACCCTGAGATAGGGACACAAGTGTTTTTTTTTCTTTCTTGATATTGTTCTTAAGGTATTTATAATCTACCATGTGATTTTTTTGTTTCTTTTCATGTTCCGTCCCCACAGTATAACCCCTGTTTTCACTGTATTTGATTTCAGTGCCCTGCATCTTGTATATACACTTCTCTAGCTTGGGGAGGGGAAAGGGCAAAAACAAAGTGCTTAAATAGGGATACAGGTTGACCCATTGCATTACGTTGAAAAATGAACTTTACAATTTAGGTAGGGAGGGGGAGGGGGAGTGTAGTTGTGGAGGTGGGAGGGAAGGGATGGTAGGGGAAACAAAGGAGGAGGGAACAATGCTTGATAGGAAATGCACTCATTACCTTGCTCATGTAACTGTAACACATCTGAACAGTATTTTTACCATAAACACATATGTAAAAACTGATTTTGTCACTAAAATATTTTAAATAAAATTCTGTTATCTATGCATCAAATAGATTGAAATAATAATACATCAAAATTTTAGCAATGATTTACATTAAATGCTCTTCAGTGCACAAAAATGTATGTTTAAATTCTCAGTTTCAAATGCTGATATAAAATAAAAGTGGAAAATGTAAAGAAGCAGTCTTTTAAAAATAATTTTATTTAAGCAATGTTAATTTCAATATGAGAAATGTTATTTCATGACAATGAAAAAGGGAGAACATTGAAATTAAATGTGACATTAATGAAGATTCTGATATGTTGAATTGAAAAAATAACTAAATAAATAGTCAAAGTGCTGATTTTTACATTTCTAACAATTTTGCAAGGTAATGGATTACATGTAGAACTGTAACAAGAAAAAAAATCACCAAAATTTATATACAGATTTGATCAGTTACCTGGTTATGTAACTATAGTGATATCACATTTCATGTGAGTTTATAAAGGAAGGGTTTGTAACCTGATTGGTTGCAACTGATTGTAAAAGTACTTATTTAAAACATATTTTTTAGGTCCAAGTATGGTGGTGTATATATGTATGATTCAGAAATTAGAAAGCTGAGAAAGAAGAATTGCAAGTTCAAGGCCAGCCTACACTACATAAGAAAACTTGTCTTGAAAAACAAAGACAAAAACAAACATACTTCTCCAATTAATTAGTATTATGTAATTAATTAGTATTACATAAATTGTATTCTACTATTTAATAATTCTAACTTACATTTAAAACCAAGCAGTTATACCTTCTATTATAATAGTTGGGTTTACAAACTGATTATTTAATATAAGATATTTTTTAAGTATTATTCAAAAAAGATAACTAGGTGTCCATGGCTCATGCCTGTAATCCTATTTATGAAGTAGGTTGAGATCTGAGGATCGTAGTTCAAAGCCACTCTGAGCAGGAAACTACATGAGATTCTTATCTCCAATAAACCACTAGAGAACCAGAAGTGGTGCTGTGGGTCAAGCGGTAGAGCACTCCCCTTGAGCTGAAGAGCGCAGGGACAGGGCAAGCCCCATGACCAACAAAAAAAGAAAAAAAAGAAAAGAAAAGAAAAAATGATAATTTAGCCAATCTAATCTTTGCTCCTAACTGATTTCATTCAGTGAAAAAGTTTTGTTTGTTAATGAATTTAGTTAAAATGTGAAAGTGAACATTATTACAAGCAGATGTTTATTTTTCAACATGAATATTTAAATTAGTGAATTACATGGTGTTCTTTAATGAAAATAGTTAATTTTATTGAAGAAAATTTAATTGCAGAATGGCTTTAACTGTGAATAAGTTTTGCATGTATGTCTATCTACCTGTCTTTTATTTTTATTGCATCATTAGTTTTAATTGTTTTAATTATACCAAGTTGAACAATTTGCATATTATCATTGTGTATAGGTATATATTTTAGCATGTAAGTGCTTCAAATCACAGACAGACATCTATAATATAGAGTCTGTGGATGATTCTAAAATAGATTTACATATTTATTTATGGAGCTGTACTGGGATCACTGGGATAGTTTCCTGAAATAGCACTAATTTCTGTGAGGATGGAAGAAGACAGCTGTCACGCAGTGCTCCCCAAGTAGTTTTTAAAGCACATAAACAATATCCTGTAATGAACGTTCAGATTAGCATACCGCATGAAAGAGTGTGAATTCACCCTGAATAACTTTGTAAAAGAAAGAAAGGACTGAAGTGTTTTTCTTTGATTCTCAAATCATACTGCTCTCTTTTTCAATCTAAAGTTTGAGAGGGATCTGTGGTAGAAGTCCTTTCTTAAATGTTGCAGCTTGCAATGAAATTTAATATACTTGTCAAAGTCATTATGTTTTTTAATAAGTTTTTTATTGTAAAAATACAGAGGTGTTACAGTTACATGAACAAAGTAATGAGTACATTTCCTATCAAACCTTGTTACCTTCTCCTTTGGTTTTGTTTGTAAATGATACTATGATAAACTATTTGTAAGTCAGATACCTAAGATTGATGCACAAAAACAATTTATACCATATACCTTAGAGCAAAGAAATCAGACATTTGAATTTAAATATTGAAGCCGGGCGCTGGTGGCTCATGCCTGTAATCCAAGCTACACAGGAGGCTGAGATCTGAGGATTGCAGTTCAAAGCCAGCCGGGGCAGGAAACTCTGTGAGACTCTTATCTCCAATAAACCACTAGAAAACAAGAAGTGGCACTGTGGTTCAAGTGGGAGAGCATTTGCCTTGAGCTGAAGAGCTGAGGGACAGAGCCCAGGCCCAGAGTTCAAGCCTCACCACCAAAAAATGAATAAATAAATAAATAAAGTATTGATAATACATGTTTTCATATGTGGAAGCTTGATCTGTCTTCTAAACTTACAAGTAAGTATGTTGGATGATATCTGAGTATATACTAATATATTAACTATAACATGGTTGATTCAAGGGAATCAAAGACAAAATCAAAGGTCAGCAAAACATCCCATCAGGAAGTAGATAGATGAAAGAGGTGTGTGATTGGTGGGGTGTAAAGGGGAAAGTGGTGGATGAATGAAGTGGAGACTAGGAAGAAAATGCAGTTCGAAATCCAATGAATAGGGCTGGGAAGGTGGCTCAGTGGTAGAGCGCTTGCCTTGCATGCATGAGGCCCTAGGTTGATTCCTCAGCACCACGTAAGCAGAAAAAGCCAGAAGTGGTGCTGTGGCTCAAATGGTAGAGCGCTAGCCTTGAGCTGAAGAACAGATGGATAGTGCCCAAGCCCTATGACTTACAAAAAATAAAATAAAATAAAATAAAAATTCAATGGATATCTTATAAGATTAAACTGAGTGACGGATGTAAGGGTGAATTGAAAGGGTCATATTGATCCATATCTATCTCTCTATATATAATACATATTGTATATATGTGTACATATAAATATAAAATATTTATATATTTTATGTATATATATTTGTCAACTTCTTTGTTAAATGGCATATCCTTTGTTCAACAACTTAAAAGTAATAAAAAGGAAAACATGTAAAAATGAAAAAATAGTATTTACATTAAATATGACTATGACAATAAAAGCAAATTCCATATAACTACTTTCCACACAAAATATGAAAACCTTTAAGAACTAATCCTTTATGACCTAATATGTCTATTTATTTCAGCAATTTTTATTACTAAAATATCTTCTCAGTATCTTTTTAATGTTAATATTTTTATAAAATGGCAGAATAAAACTTACTCATAGTTATTACAGAAGCAAACTTGTTTCCTAGTATTTCTGCTTGTGATATATGGTAGCTTAAAGGCACAAGGACCAAAGTGAAAGTTAAATTGGCTAATTTTTTGTTTAAACATTCACTCACAATATATCAAAACAAAGTACACTCCTAGATCATTAAAAAAAATAATTAATCTTCTGTTGTTTTTGTATGTCAGATTTAAAATCACACAAGCATTGTCTCATAATTTATTATTGAGTTAAAGAGTTGTAGTATCATTTAATAAAATTATATTTGTAAAAACAAAACTGATTGCTATAAACATCCAGACCCTGATCGGGGCCTCAATCAGTTCTGAGTACTGATTTGGCCACTTGAGTTTTCAGTTCTAAGTTCCAAGCTCATCAGATGCCAAATGCTCTCCCTGAAAGAAGACCAAACACTCTAGGAGTTAGAAATCAAAACCGAACAACAACAACAACGACAAAATGTGGCAGTAAGGAAAGGTTATTTCTTTTCTTTTATTATTAGGGAAAAATATAGAGAGGAGAGAGAGGGAGAAACAGAGAGGGAGAAGGAGGGAGAGAGAAAGCGAGAGAGCAAGAGAGATAGAGAGCAAGAGAGATAGAGAGAGAGAGAGAGAGAGAGAAGGGGAGAGAGAGAGAGATCTCAAAGTAGTCATAGATGATGGAGTTGAATTAGTTTATTACATTACCCAATTACCACCAATATTAAAGTTTGAAGACCATAGACAGCTTAATATGGAATAATTCATTTGTTTTGGAGACAAATTCTCCAATTATCATACATTTTATTCTTTTAGAAATACGGTTCAGAAATTTATAAACAGAGGATTTCTTAGCATTTGCTCTATCATACATACTATAGCAGAGGCAAATAGTAACTCAGGGGAATCCATGAAGTCTCAGGAACAATCGTTAATTTGGCTTTTATTAAATAAAAAAATACAGCCTGGAAAGGTGGATACTATAGGCTTGTATGAAAGTCTAGAATTTTATAAAGCCCCCAAAATGTGAAGTTCAAGGAAAAATATCTTAACCTCTCTAGACATGGACTAGGTTCTAGGCATTGTCACTTCATTTGGTCCAATCTGTATCTTCCTGGTGAAAAACAGGAACTTAAAAGGAACTAAAGAAGGAACAATTTGTTGTGGCTATACATGTTCCCCAAAGTCCCTTTTAATTAAAAGCCATAGTCCCAAAGTTAGTTCTCTTAGGAAATAGTGGAACCTTGTAAGAAGTGAACATGTTGGGGTGAACCATTATTGAGTGTATTTCCCAAGTCATTGTGCGATTCCAGTTCCCTCCTCTCTTTTGCCCCCTCTGTGGAATAAGTGCGGTTTGCTCTCTTGTACACTTCTACCATTGCACACTGCCTCACCATGGGACAGAAAACAGGGCCAAGGAATGAACACAATTGTTATTCTTTTCTAGGTAGGATTC
>NW_012267237.1:17894898-17899137 GCF_000151885.1 Dipodomys ordii | reverse complement strand
CTCAGACATATACTAGGTATATAAGGGAAACCATGGGACCTATGTTTCTTTGGGCCTGGCTTACTTCACTTAATATAATTTTTTCCAAGCTTTTCCATTTCCTAACAAATGGGGCAATATAATTCTTTCTGATGTTTTTATGTTTTTATTTTTTCTTATCCCTTGTGTTCTTACACTGGAGGTTACATATGTAATGATGTGGTTATTGGTTGAAATTTTGTTTGTTTTTGTTTTCCCCTTGTATTTCAGGTGAAATGATCTCAGTACTTAGAGTTGAGGCTGTAGTGACTATTGAGATATCATCTATCACCCCAGACCTGGGTGCTATGGCTGAGAAGCACTGTTCAAAATGAGGTAAATATTTGAGGATTCTTCTAGAGGGTCATTTTGTGTGTTTCTATATGGCTTTCATTGTAGAAGCTTAACTTTTTGTTTAATAACATCTTGTGTTGGCTATAAGGAGATTTATATACTGTGGCTTGTGCAAATTCTTATTGTTCCACATACCACCAGTTCCCTTCACCCATGGATGACAAGCAGCCGAGGTTTTGAGGAAAGACTCTCTCACTACACTTACACTTTCTGCCTTGTGTTCACTTATGGCTTCTAATTCATGGAGACAATAACCTACTTTTGTATTTAGATTCTACTTAAATTTAATATTCTTTCAATATGTATAATACAGATTTTTGTCTAATGCCCTTAGGATTTTAAGTATATATAAATACTAGGTAAAATATCTTTTATTATATAAATAACAATAATTTTGATACATAATTTTTCTAGATATATAACTATCAGCTCTTTGTATTTTGATTCATGAAGTTCTTCATTCTTATAATGATTTTTTGAGGTTTGACCTCAATCCTCACTAAATTCAGAAATGCACTAGAATTTTACATACAAGGAAGAATATATTTATGTGTTAATTATTCTACAACATTGAGTTTGATAATTTGTTTAGTGTATATCACACAGTACACCCTGTGCAGTCTTATTTGTAATACAATTTATGTGGTAGATATTAGATGATTATTTTAAATTAATTTAAAATAGGTTAAAGTTATCGAACATTTTACACTAATATACAACTTATTCATTTCTACATCTTTTGAAAAATGGAGTTTGTTTCTTATATTGTCATATGCACATAGCTATTGAGCAATTGTGAGTTTCTTCTAGGACTATCCTTGACATGAACTCCAAGATAAGGAAGCAAGAGATTTTTCTTTGTTGTTGATGTTTTTAGTGTACTATGTGAAGTTATTTCTTTTTTCTTTCATTATTTCTTTTTAGCCCCTATGGCTTATCCCCTGTTGTCACTGTTTTTGATTTTGATACCCAATGTCTTGTATATATGTTTATCTGAATTAGGGAAGAGAAAGGGAACAAGAAAATGGTGAGGCAAAATACCAAGAGTGAGCCAATAGAACAGAAATACTCACCAGACAATATGTTGAAAATGATCTGTATAACTTGAGGGGGGGTAATAAGGGGGAGGTAATGGGGAGGGGGCTGGAGGAAAGTGGGAGAAAAACAAGGGAAGGGGTATCAATATTGGAGAAGAAATGTACTCATTACCTTACATGTGTAACTGTAACCCCTCTGTAAATCACCTTGACAATAAAATTAAATTTTTAAAAATATCTTTAATTCAAGCATATAATTAATCTGTACTACTTTATATTAAATTGCAATAATAACTAATGGTTAATAAATAACAACCAAGAATTTACCACAAGTACTTTTGTAACATTTCCCACACTTTTTCCTCAAAATAATGATTTGCCTCTGATGTCTTTGATGGCTGTGTTATCAGAGGGTTCTGTTTCACCTCCCCTAAATCATAAGGTGATATGCACAATTCTTATTAACTGCACTGACGAGAAATCTTTAGGTGGTGATTGATGTGTCTATTCTAAACTGAAGCATGAGAAGCATTCAAAACTACAGAAGTGATTACTGAAGATGATGGACTACTAAATGCTGCAGGAGAGAAATTTTCTGTTAAGGTATGATAAACGACAGCAACTACTCCGTTAATTTACTTTTCACTTTAATTTAATGCTTTCATTTTCTTCACTTAGATATTTTTCAATCCATCTTTATCCCAGAAGTAACTCATCAACTCTAAGTATATTTTTTTAAAAACACTCTTTTTTATGAAAGCAAAACTATGTGGTTAATTGTAAAGACACACAATGTATACTTTTTAATTTTATTAAATATAATTATTTTATGTTTAATGAAGAACTCATTAAATTTAGTAGTCTTTTTGTTCCTGTAGCAACTGTCTATAAGTTTTGTAGTTCATAAATCCCAGCAATTCTAAAACCAATTTATGTGAGTCTTTGTTAAATTGGAATTATTTCCACACACTGAAAAATAATGGAATAAATGTTAGGATTTTGAAAATTTAGCTATTTTGCACACTTGTAATATATTATATAAGTATCCAATAATGTGAACATATAGGTGTCTCTCTGATATTTTTGCCATTGTTCACAAAACCATTCCCTTCTAAACATATGCTTTAAAAATCAATTACCACAATCCAAAAGTAAGAATTTCTGTCTTTGATGTATTTATACAAGTGTATTTATGAAAGTATTTATGTATGTATTTATGTATATATTATGTAAGTATGTATTAATGAAAGTGAATGAGTGAATACTATTAACCTAACTTTATAGATATTTCAACAGTTTTAGAACCTATCCTTTTGTAATAGTGAGTATGGCATGTTTTACTAGATGCAGGCTGCTGTTTTTTAATATCATTTATTTCACCAATGTTTATGTAAATGCACTGTAAAATATTCAGAGAGTGATATATTTCTATCCCTTTTCTTTCCAGTTACTGATCAGGAATTTGGAATGAATTATTATTGTCAGCTTAGTTAAAAAAAAGAATAATTTAAATATCATTTGCTTTCTTTCCCATGCAATAATCTAGCACTGTTAGCTAACTGCAGTTTTAGCAAGCCAAGAGTAAGTAAATACCACAGTGACTTATAACTTGGCTGATATAAAGAACAATCTCTTTGATTTTTAAAATACTAATATTTTTTAAATGATAATGAATCAAATAATTTTTAAAAAACTGTAGATTTTAATAGCTCCAAAGTTAAGTACATCTGCAAAATATAAAGATAATAATGACTCATACTTATTTATCTTTTACTATGAGGCAGGAGTCTACTTAGTGATTTAGTATGATTATATCTTACAATAATTGTACAAGACTCACTAATACATTATCAATTATACATGTAAAGGAATTTAAATTCAGACAAATTTGAAGATTCTTCCACATTAAGAGAGCAAAGGAAATTTAAAATACATTTTTCTAACTTTTCTCTCTGACATAATCAAGTAAGACTACCTATTTGAGTTCTCAGTAACATACACTAAAAAAAAGAACCAGACATGTTTAGTAGCTCTTAGGAATAAGAATACTTTAAGTTTTATTTAAATATACTATTTTAATATAAAGAATTAGACAAGCCTACAAATCTATCTTGTTATTCTGACATGAAATATGCTTTTAACTCTTTGCTATTAAAATATTATTATATGTGACCAGTTTGTGTGCATTCATGAGTTCATGACTCATATCAAAGAAGCATTTGCCTCCCATTGTTTAATTTTCTCCAACAATAGTTAAAAAATGCTACTGATTTTTAGTTGCACATGTATTTTGTTAACTTTTGGATAAAAACTATATTAAATAGACAAAATTGCATATATTTTGAATTTATTTTTATGAGTATAGTGATGTTCAAAGACCTAAGTTATATTTTAAAAAGAAGCTATAAATAAATTTTAAACATCTATTACCTAGGAGAAGAGGAAACTCTCCTGAAGAGGCTCACATGATGAAGCTGAATACAAATAGAAAACAAAGGCCATAAATTGTACTTCCTAACATTACCTGGGACTCCTAGCGAATGAGCCCTTTTAGGAAAGGGCTCAAAGACATATCTAGAGATTTTTAGATATAGATATAAATATTGATCATGTAGATCAACACATAGATAGATCAAGTCCAGATCAAGATTTATGGATCTATCCACATAGTCCATTAATAAAATGTTTTTAAGTTCACAGTAAGATTTGGTAGAGGGTAATTCCCCATACATTTTGTCCTTATTAGCTTCATCTCAGATTTTTTTCAGTTAATGACCTAGTTGGTGATGATCCAAACTGATAGAATGAATTTAGGATTCAATCTTGTACA
>NW_012267237.1:17892402-17894848 GCF_000151885.1 Dipodomys ordii | reverse complement strand
TTGCACATGTATTTTGTTAACTTTTGGATAAAAACTATATTAAATAGACAAAATTGCATATATTTTGAATTTATTTTTATGAGTATAGTGATGTTCAAAGACCTAAGTTATATTTTAAAAAGAAGCTATAAATAAATTTTAAACATCTATTACCTAGGAGAAGAGGAAACTCTCCTGAAGAGGCTCACATGATGAAGCTGAATACAAATAGAAAACAAAGGCCATAAATTGTACTTCCTAACATTACCTGGGACTCCTAGCGAATGAGCCCTTTTAGGAAAGGGCTCAAAGACATATCTAGAGATTTTTAGATATAGATATAAATATTGATCATGTAGATCAACACATAGATAGATCAAGTCCAGATCAAGATTTATAGATCTATCCACATAGTCCATTAATAAAATGTTTTTAAGTTCACAGTAAGATTTGGTAGAGGGTAATTCCCCATACATTTTGTCCTTATTAGCTTCATCTCAGATTTTTTTCAGTTAATGACCTAGTTGGTGATGATCCAAACTGATAGAATGAATTTAGGATTCAATCTTGTACACTCTCTGTGTTTGCAAACACCTAAGTACATTATCAACCATTTAGTAACATTCAGAGCAGTTTATTACCACAGGATTCCTTGTGTGTCTTCTCCTTCTCCTTTTTTCCCCACATTCTTACCAAACACTCACTCTTTTCTTTCCTAGCAAATAGAAAGTTGTATTGGGGCCCAAAAAGTTGTGAGAAGACAGGTGGTGTGATTAGGATGAACAGAGAATGAGGTATGCTTTATAGTAATTTTTGTACAGTATTGTAAAAAGACTGTACAGAGGGGTTACAGTTACACGAGCAATGCCCCATCATTTCTGTATCCCCAGTCCCTGAAAAAGACAGACAAATGAACAAACAAGACAAAAGAAAAAAACACAGCAAAGAAAAACATCACCTCTTGTCTTTATTTCCTCTTCTTTATTTTGATGATTATTATTTTCTATGCTAAGACAAACATTAAGTATTGCAATTGGTCTCATTATATGTGAATGTCTAGAACTCTGTATAATTGCATATGTCTGAGTATATTTTTATTATGTTTTACCCTGCAGTGTATATATTTGTAGATTCATAGGCACATTCTAGCTACCACAAATGAAAGATACCATGTAGCCTACGTTTCTTTGGATCTGGAAGGAAACCTGGGAAAGAGTTAGGGAAGGAGGAAAGACATTGTTCAAAAAATGTACTCATCATTTGACATATGTAGCTGTAACTCCTGTTTACATCACTTTTACAATAGCAATATAATACATTAAAATAATTAAAGTTAGTATTTTTGGTAGAATCATGAGTAGAACTTGAGAATATTAAATGTTTTACCACAAACTCCCTTCCCTCTCCCTCCCCGCCCCAAAAAAAGAGAGATGGACAGAAAGCAACACATTTGAATAATGGAATGAAAAGATTTTCTGCCAAAGAATTTGACCAGTCTCTGGGTTCTGGAAAATAAAGGATGAATTGTTTTCTTCATAGATTCCAAGAGAAAGCAGGCCAGTAAATACCCAATTCAGGACCAGTGAAATAATGGATGTGATTCTGCCTTTCATAACCATGAGAAAACAAGTTTTCTTGCTTTCAATCTCTAAGGGTTTAATATTTGCTACAGCAATAATGAAAAATTAACACCACAAAGTATTCATAGTCATTTTAAGGATCCTAAGTTGACCTTTGTTCTCCACAAACCTCTGGTCATGAGCTTCTCTCTTCATCCAGTAAATGGTTATAGTAATGATAGTAAAATGTCATCTTTTTGTCATTCTTGAGTTACTGTTCTCTTCTCTAATAGAAATATAATAATGTATCAAGCATATAAATATTTCGTTACTATGAAAGTTGGAAAGATTTTTAAAAATGACAAGCTTTCAATCTTTCTCCAAACTGTAAGTTTATGGAATTAAATATTAGGATTAAATATGGCAAGCTTTCAGGTAGTATTCTACCCTGTGACAGTTCATCAATTCCATTTCTTCCTAAATAGCATAGACACTGTCATAAAATGTGTTAATGAACATCCTTCAAGAAACAGTTGCCAAGACAAGATTCTAAAACTTGAAAAAAATATTAGATGAAATACCAATGTTGAAAATTAGACAGGTGACAGTAAGAGACTGCGACAGTGATCATGGCAGTCAGACCCAGGGCAGAAGAGGTAGAAAAGAAGGTTGGATACGAAAAAGATCATCCTTTAGCCCACTTATTTATTGGTCAGTTGTTTCTTTGAAGATTTGTTTTGGGGGGATTAAATTTTTTGAGTTCCATGTATATTTTAGATATAAGAGCCTTGTCCGATTTGAAGAGGAAAGAAGAATGGCCAATAGACACATGAAGAAATGCTCAACCTCTCTAGCCATAAAAGAAATGCAAATCAAAACAACACTGAGATACCACCTCACCCCAGTTA